>NW_027041153.1:0-110000 GCF_037179485.1 Ochlerotatus camptorhynchus
TGATTGGTGAGTAGTAGGCTCAGATGTAACATTCCTGACTTACGCCGATCTGGCTCTGAACACGGCTTGCATAGATAACAATGGGATCACGATAGGAGACTACATACAACGAGTGGAGATAGCGGCCCGGAGGGGGGACCCTTCAGAATGGAGAAAATCGGAGAAAAAACAAAAAAGACGAAAATGAAAAACCCCAAAAAAATATGAAGAACGACGGCATGGACGTCAGAAATTGAAAACGAAGGAGCGAACGTGTTCGCAAGGAGCGGGATATTGCAGAGATCACCAGTGTTGAACCTGGAGGCCACAGCGAGTTCCAGCAGCAGTAGTAAGCCCCATGGTGAGCAGCAAGGAAACCAAGGAGAGCTAGGTCTTATGCTAAACCAGATGTTCACACCGAAATCCAGCAGTAGCACACCCCAAGAAGGATTGCAGATTGGGAAGACCAAATTGATGGAGTTCAGGAGGAGGATCAATGAACTCCATGACTTTGTCAAGGATAAGAGCAACGTCTACAAGGCAATTAAGGAAATGGTGACGGGCATCAAATCCGTCATTATTGCTGCCGAACGTGAACAGGATGCGCTGAGGACGAGATCCGTGACTGCCGAAAGGGCGCTGATCGAGGCCAAGGAGAAAGCAGCAGCTGAAATACAGGTGACGCAAAGGGACATCGAAATCCACGCTCGGAGAAGAGGAAAAGGGAAACGCCAGGAGAGGAAGAGGAGTTGAAAAAAGTCAAGAACGACAAGGAAGACAACAAGGAGGAAGGCTGGCGTACCGTCGAGAAGCCGAAGGAGAAGTGGAAAAAAGGAAGGAAAAAGAAGTGAAGAAGAAAGCTGAACAGAAGAAGGAGATACCCAGGACTCGTCGGGAGCGAAGTAAGGGTGATGCTCTGATCGTCGAAGCTAAGGATAAAATGACGTATGCAGCACTCCTCCGGAAGGTTCGAGAGGATCCGGAGTTAAAGCAACTAGGAGAGAACGTGGTGAAAACCAGGCGCACCCAGAAAGGCGAGATGCTCTTTGAGCTGAAGTAGGATCCTGCTATCAAGAGCTCAGCCTTCAAGGAGCTCGTCAAAAAGTCTCTTGGCGAAGGGGCGAGCGTAAGAGCTCTATGCCAGAAGACAGTGGTCGAGTGCAGGGATCTGGACGAGATCACCACAGAAGAGGAGCTAAGAAGTGCGTTGAGAGTGCACTGAGATCTGGGAGATGTCCCGATGTCAATCTGGATGAGGAAGGCGTACGGTGGCATGCAAACGGCGGTTATACGGATTTCGACAGTTGCAGCGAATAAGCTGTTGGAGACGGGTAAGGTCAAGGTTGGCTGGTCATTGTGCTCGCTGAAAGCCACTCCTCGGGTTACCAAGCAACTGGAGCGATGCTTCAAGTGCATGGAATTCGGTCACCAGGCGAGGAACTGCAATGGCCCTGACAGATCTGATATGTGCAGGAAATGCGGAGAGAAAGGCCATATTGCAAGAGGCTGCACGAAGCAACCGAGGTGTATGCACTGCAAAAAAGAGGACAGTAACGGTCATACGACGGGAGGCTTCAAATGCCTAGCATACAAAAAGGCGATGGCAGGCCAACAGTAATGGAACCCAAATAAACCTCAATCATTGCGACATTGCTCAGCAACTGTTGTGGCAGTCGACAACAGAAACAAAGTGCGACGTTGCAATCATTGCGGAACCGTATCGAGTCCCTCCCGATAACGGTAACTGGGTGGCGGATAGAGCTGAGATGGCTGCTATACAAGTTAAGGGCTGAACACAATGACAGCGGCACAACGGCATAGCGGCATGCGCAAATTTCCAAAATATGGGAAAACGTTTGACAACCCACAATCAGCACGCAGCGGCAAACGTGGCGTTGTACTAAAACGCACTTTTTTCCAATATTTTGAAAAAAGCGCGGCACGGCATTGCGGAATCAAAACATTGAAATTTTCAACGTAAAGAAAATGGATCGGTTTTTTTTATTATCGGAGTGGTAAAAAAATATCCTGCTTTATACGCCAAAGGTGATAAGTCTTACCAAAACTCCCTAAAAAAGAATAGTCTTTGGTTAGCTGTCAGCAATGAGACAAAAATTTCAAGTAAGTTTTGATGCCATCATTCTGGTTAATTATATACAGTTTTCATCGAGGGTTAATAAAAATGATTTCTATTGCCCGGCATATTTTTTTTTCTAATTACAGTTTAAGAAGCTAAAAAAAGTGGAAAAACCTAAGAGACCGCTATTTGAAGGAACTGCGGAGAGTGGAGCAGACGGTGACATCCGGTGCGGGTCTCTCGCAGGTTTATGTCCCAAAATGGTACTTGTACCACGAGCTGTCTTTTTTATCAACCCACTGTAAACGGAGAAGGTAAGTTGAATATGCTCGTATTTATATTTAAAAGCATTCTTAATGCATTCTTATTTACTATTCCAGCACCATCAGCAACTATCGAGCACAGCATCATTCGAACGTTGACGAAGATTTCGAGCAACCCACAAACGATTCGAATGTCCAGGGCTTCGGCGAGGTAGAAGAACTAGGCGACATTGAGAACATCGACGATGCCACTACATCATTGACTACATCGGCAAACCGCAAAAGAAAGTCTGACGCAATGGATTCCAAAACGCACGAGATTTTGGACATAGTTGGAGACGTTGCTACGACAATTCAACAAGAGAACTCAAACCGCCATAAGGAATTTTGTAATTATCTTGGTCAACGTGTTGCCCATGAAAGTGGCCCGAGATTTGGAGGTGGAATTTGCAGCTAGAGTAAATGAGATGCTTGATATTCATACTGTTGAATAAACGATAAACGAACAATTTGTATATCCTTCGAATAAAATGTTAACCAGATTAATCAGATTGAGCATGTCTTCAGATATGTAACATGGGAAAATTACAGTTTTGGGCCGATTTCATAACCTATTTATTCGTACACTGGATATTCTAGGTCCTCCAAATCATCCTTAATTCAAGCCAGATGATCAACCAGATCAACCTTGGCTGATATGTATGGCAATCAATCAGGCTCAAGTGGGTTCACAGAATCTATTTGCATCGTTTACGACCGTACTATATTCATAGCAGTTGGGCATTTCCAATCAGGTTCATGGAATCTATTTGTACCAGCCATGGTTGATCTAATTGATCATCTGGCATGAACACCAGGATGATTTGGAGGACCTAGAATTTTATTTCTTATATACTTTAAAGTTTTTCGACTTTTCCTGAGGTTTGCTTGTTTTCTTAGAAGTTGTCAGAATTTGCCTGAAGTTTATTAATATTTTCTAATGATCTAAGATTTTTTTGAAAGCTACTGATCTTTTGGAATAATCTAAGAATTTATCTGAACTTTGCTAATATTCTAGGAAGTTTTAAGAATTTGTTTTTTTGTGATAGAGTTCGGATTTTTTTTTATATTTTCAGATATTCTTTGAAGTTCTCTGAATTTTCCTTAAGTTCGCTGCTTTTCTATGAAGTCCTTAGAATTTTACTAAAGTTCGCTGATCTTTTCTGATGGTCTTAAGCTCGCTTATCTTCTCAAAAGTTCCCACAATTTACCTGAAGCATCGTGGTCTTGTGGAAGGTTGCTGAATTTCTCTGAAATTTTCAGAATTTTCCTGCAGTACGGTTAGCTTCTCTGAAAATCACATATGTTTTTTGAAGTTTGCTGGTCGTCTCTGAAGTTTTCAGGATTTTCATCAAGTTTGGTGATCTCCCCTGAAAATTGGCGATTTTTTTTATGAATTTAGCAGATTTTCTCTGTAGTTCTATAAATGTTCTGAAGTTATTTGATCCTCTCTGAATATTGATGAATTTTTCTGAAGTTTGCAGTTTTTTTTATTGAAGTTCTCTGAATTATCATGAAGTATGCCGAGCATCTCAGAAGTAAGGTGGATTTAAAAAAGGTTTGTGATATTCTTTCTAAAGTTTCTGATCTCTGAAGTCATAAAAGTTCACCTGAAGCTTGCGGATATTTTCTGAAATTCTCAGAATTTAACTGAAATTCAATGTTCTTTCGAATAATTTCAGAATTTAACTGATATATGATATTCTCTGAAAAGCTCTCCAAATTTCCTCAAAGTATTCTTTTTGCCTTTGAAGTACTGAGAATTTCCTGTGAAATTGATGTTCTTTCCTGAAATTATAAGATTTTTTCTGAAGTTTGCTGATCTCAGAGTTTTTAAAGCTGTACTGATCTTTAATATTGATCTAAGAATATTCCTGAAGTTTGGTGACCTTCGTTAATCTTCTTAGAATTTTCCTCAAGTTTTTTACGATGTTCTCTGAAGTGTGTTGAATTTCTCTGTGCTTAGCACTTTAACAAAATATGATGATCTTTCAAGATTTTTAATTTTTTCTTAAGCTTTTTCATCATCTTAAATTCTTGATTTTTAATCTCAGTTAGTTTAAGTTTGCTTCAAGATTTGCTGTTCTTTCCTGAAGTAATCAGATTTGTTTCTGAAGCTTGCGGATCTTTTCATAAGTTCTAAGAATTTAAAAAACTTTTTGATCTTTTCTAATGACCTAAGAGTTTTCCTGAAGTTTGTTGATCTTCGATACTGTTATTAAAAAAAAATCTGTAGTCTTTCTTATCTTCTTTGAAGATAGTTTGCTGATATTTTCTGAGGTTCTGAGAATTTTCCACAAGTTTGCTGATATTCCCTGAAGCTTTCAGAATTTTCTTGATGTTTGTTGATTTTCTCTGAAGATTTTTATTTTTTATTTTGATGATATTCTCTGAAGTTCTTAGAATTTGCCCGAAGTTTGTTTATCTTTGAAGTTTTCAAAGTTTTCCTGAAACTTTCACATGTTTTCCAAAATGCTCATAATTTTTCTGAAGTTTGCTGATCTTTTTAATTGATGTCAGAATTAACCTGAAGTTTTCTTATATTCTTTGAAGATTTTAAAACGTTCCTGTAATTTGCTGATATTCCCTGGAAATTGATGAATTTTGAAGATATTAACTGACATTCTCCTAAGTTCTCAAAACTTTTCTAAAATTCGCTGCTTTTCTAAAATTTTCTATGTTAGCTAAGAGTTCCTAACATTTCAAGAAGTTTGCTGATCTTCACTGAAGTTTGTAGAACTTCTCTTATGTTTACTGATATTTTCTGATGTTTTTAGAGTTTTCAAAAGTTTGCTGATTCCCTGAAGTTTGCAGATATTTTCTTAAGTACTCAAAATTTTCCTGAAGTTTCTCTGTGATCTGCTGATATTCTCAGAAGTTTTCAAATTTTTTTGACGTTAAGGTCTCAGATCTCAGAGAACATCAGGTATTCAGCAACTTACAGCGCAGACCGATAACTTCTGGAATATTCGTAGATCATTGGAAAAGAACTTTTGAAAGCCCTTCTAGAACTTCACAAAATGGCAACACATTTCAGGAAAATTCTGAGGCCTGGTATTATAATATAAACCTATATTAGAAGAAAAAAATCATGTTATATTTGAAAATTTAATAGTTTCGCTGCTATTTTGATAAATTGTAATAAAGTTCATTAAATTTTTAATATTTAGTTTCCCTGAAAAAGAAACCACATTGCTATATGTTATTGGAGTTTTGTTTTTATTGCATTAGCAGATTATCAAATTGAAAACTCGTTTTGTCACTATATTTAATCAAGTTTTCAATTTGATCTCACTGGTGGCAGGAATTGTTTTCCATTCGATATCATAGGAAGAATTTTATGTTGTAGATTTTGATATTTTAACCGTTAAAACTACCGAAATGATAGCAATCTAAGTAATCATTATTAGCAGCATTACAACATCAAATTTAGTTTTCAAATTGATCTCAGACTTTGCTCAGAAGACTTATTATACGACACATCATATAACAACTATATGTTTCTGTTCTAGTGAAAAATGGACTCAGGGTTTCCGGAACCTGATTCGTAGCTACCAGTTAGTTTATGAAACAGATCCTAGAACATAGATTTTTCTCCTTAAATACGTATGGGTGTTTTGTATAAATAATATTTCGGTTGTGTATTGTCGGTTGTGAACCTTGAGAAATAAGAATGGTACTCATAAATATTCAGAATGGTTTTATTGTCCTCTTGCTGTTTTACAAAATAATTTTGTTTAACATAACTGATCAATCAATGTGCTCGTAACGATAATTCTCCGATACATGCTGCGCTAAAATATTGCGGACTTCAAATGCAGTCCGAGGAGCGTTATGTCCTCGACTAATTGAATCAGCGGAAACACTTAGTAGAGGATCAACATATAAGCGCCATTCTCCATCAACCACATTTCCTACATTGTCGATTGTATCCGTGAATCCTGGCGGAGCGTACTGATTGTTACTGTGATTTTTCAAAAAATTATGCAACACCACTACACCCTTAACAATGTTTTCTGCCGACTCTGGTGACATGAACAACGGTGACTTCAAAATCCTCCACTGTGCGACAGTGATCCCGAAAGTGCTTTTAACTGTGCGGCGAGCAATAGAAAGCCTTTTATTGAAATTTTCTTGAATTTGTGGTAGATTCCTCTCTGGGAAGGCCAAAGTGCGGCCCGTTGTCCGCACGTGGTGCTTGGATCTCTATGATGCAATATCCTCAGCTTGATTTTCTTTTTGCACTTCGAATGTATGGCCGAAATGATTATTACATACGCAAAACTCAACTTTAAATATGATCATTGAACAAAAATACATCTATTGAAAAAATAGGCATGAGCACCACGTTAAAAACAGTCGACACTCCGGGTTTATTGGTTTCCTAATCGAATGCTTTTCCAAGTGCGCTTTCAGAATCAGCAGAAGTTTCTCGAACGTTGCTGTTGAACGAAAGCTGTTTCATAGAATCCTTTAAAAAAACCATAGTTGAGCGAAAAGAAATAAATTATGACGCAAATTACCTTCACTTTCCCGCACTTGATTGCACGGTCTCACCCACCACCGACGATGTTGCGAGAAAATATCCTGCAGATACCTCAGTTCCCGCACAGCCTGCACAATTTTCACAATATTTGCAATGCGTTCCATTTTTAACATGAACACAGGACACTGGAAACACAGGAAAACTCGAGAAAACTAGTTCAAAAAACACTTTTCACAGACCGAGAAGCTCTTTGTTTATGAACGATGACAAGTGGAATAAAAATCGGAAGGTTTATTTGCGCATGCATTGTGGGTTGAAATGTGGCAAAGCGGCAGCGGCACAGCGGTAAAAGCGGTTTAGTAAAATACGCGTTTGCCGCTGTGCCGCTTTGCCGCTGTGCCGCTTTGCCGCTTTGCCGCAATGCCGCTCATTGTGTTCAGCCCTTTATGGGCAGATACCCCATTCAAGAAGTGGTTGCGAGCTCATACGAAGGTTTCGTGATCGCCAAAATCAACGGAATCTTCATGTGTAGTTGTTACGCACCCCCCAGATGGACGATGGATAAGTTCTATGAGATGCTGGATGGACTTACCGAAGAGCTGATCGGATGACGACCGGTTGTCATCGGAGGAGACTTCAATGCTTGGGCAATGGAGTGGGGAAGCAGATGTTCCAATGCAAGAGGGCACAGTCTGCTGGAAGCTCTGGCAAAACTGGAAGTTATGCTGGCCAATAAAGGCACCAGCAGCACTTTTCGCAGAGATGGCCGGGAATCCATTATCGACGTTACTTTCTGCAGTCCGTCGCTGATGGCAAACATGGATTGGAGAGTGTGCGAATGATATACCCATAGCGACCATCAGGCGATACGATAAGGCATCGGCCAACGGAATACTGTGGCAGTACGGAGGACGAGAACTTGTGACCGGAAGTGGAAGACGAAGGCTTTCGACAAGGATCTGTTCGCTGAGGCACTTCAGGAGTCCCGCAGATCTAAACGCGGACGAGCTGACAGAAACGTTAGTGAGAGCATGTGACACGACCATGCCGAGGAAACTGGAGCCAAATAACAGACGGCGTCCAGTCTACTGGGGGAACGAGGCACTTAGCACTCTCCGCGCTAGTTGTCTCAGAGCCAGAAGACGTGTTCAGAGAGCAAAAACGGAAGCAGACAGAGAGGAACGAAGAGAAGTGTTTCGAGCGGCCAAGGCCGCTTTTAAACGAGTGATAAAGTAGAGCAAGTCGAACTGTTTTAAGGAGCTGTGTCGAGACGCTGATGCCAACCCCTGGGGCGACGCATACCGAGTCGTGATGGCGAAGATCAGAGGTCCAACGATGCCCACTGAAATGTGCCCAGTGAAGCTGAAAGTCATCGTGGAAGGACTTTTCCCGAAGCACGACCCAACAACCTGGCCACCTACACCGTACGGAGAAGGAGAGGGAGATAACGTCGAAATCACCAACGAGGAGCTCGTAGTAGTGGCGAAAGGATTGAAGGTGAAGAAAGCTCCCGGTCCGGATGGAATCCCCAACGTAGCGTTGAAAGCGGCGATCCAGTCATCCCCGGACATGTTCAGGATGGTGCTGCAGAAATGCCTGAACGAGGGTCACTTCCCTGACAGGTGGAAGATACAGAAGCTAGTGTTGCTGCCGAAACCAGGAAAACCGCCGGGGGATCCAGCATCATACAGGCCTATATGCCTGCTGGATACACTCGGAAAACTCTTGGAGAGGATCATCCTAAACAGGCTGACGAAATACACGGAGAGTGAGCACGGATTGTCGGAGAGGCAGTTCGGATTCCGGAAAGGGAGATCGACGGTTGATGCAATTCGGACAGTGGTCGAGAGAGCTGAGAAGGCGTCCAAACAGAAGCGGAGAGGAGAGCGATATTGCGCCGTGATAACGATCGACGTCAAGAATGCGTTCAACAGCGCCAGCTGGGAGGCCATCGCCGAAGCACTGCATAGAATGAGGGTCCCTGACTACCTGTACAGGATCCTGAGGAGTTACGAGATAGACATGGGACAGATATCGATTAGGATTACAGCGGGAGTTCCACAAGGCTCCATCCTTGGTTCAACGCTCTGGAACGGGATGTACAACGGCGTGCTAACGCTGAAACTGCCCAAAGGAGTTGAGATCGTTGGCTTTGCGGACGACGTCGTCTTGACGGTAACAGGCGAAACGCTGGAAGAGGTGGAAGTGTTGTCAACCGAGGCAATCGACATGATTGGTAACTGGATGCAAGGAGCGAAGCTGCAGATAGCCCACCACAAAACGAAAGTGTTATTGGTCAGTAACTGTAAAGCGGTACAGCGGGCAGAAATCACCGTCGGGGAGCACACCATAGCCTCGAAGCGTGTGTTAAAATACCTGGGAGTGATGATCGATGACCGGCTAAACTTCAACAGCCACGTCGAATATGCCTGTGAGAAGGCTTCGAAGGCCATCAACGCGATATCTAGAATCATGCCGAACAACGCTGGTCCCAGCAGTAGCAAGAGGCGTCTTCTGGCCAGCGTGTCATCATCGATACTGAGATATGGAGGTCCAGCCTGGGTTCCAGCGCTGGAAACGAAACAGAACCAAAGGAAACTGAGCAATACGTTCCGGCTCATGGCCATGCGAGTCGTGAGTGCGTACAGAACCATCTCGTCGGAAGCAGTATGCGTTATCGCCGGTATGATCCCTATCGGCATCACCCTGGTGGAGGACAGCGAGTGCTACAGGCGGAGAGAAGCCGGAAGAGTACGGAAAGTTGTGGGAGTGGAGTCATTGGCCTAACGCAGTTCCTGTCTGGCCACGGCTGCTTCAGGAAATACCTGCATCGGTTCGGACACGCAGCGTCACCCCTCTGTCTGGAGTGTGGCAACGTCGATGAAACGCCGGAGCATGTGGTCTTCGACTGTTCAAGGTTCGAGGCAGTGCGAACGGAGATGCCCGTCCTTAACGTGGAGAATGTCGTCGATGAAATGTGTCGAGAGGAGGGCACTTGGAATGCCGTCAGCAGGGCAGTCACGCAGATTATGTCGGAGCTGCAGCGTAAATGGAGAGAAGAGCAGCGATCTAGCAACGCCAGCTAGCGCTGAGAGTACGACCAGTGCATGAGCACAGCCACCCCTTGAAGTAGTCGTTTCACAGTGGTCCCGGGGGGATCCAGGCAGAGGAGAGAGTAAGGAATGGGTTTTAGTGGAGCTACACTAGGCAACTAGTGTATACCACACCGTGCCAACTTCACTACAGGCTTTTTGAAGCTTTCCTAAACCTTACTATGAAAAAAAAGAAAAAAAACACACACACATACACACAAACACACACACAAGAAAAAGAAAAAAACAAAAAATAGGACGACGGCAAGACGCCAGACAGTGAAGACGGAAGAGCGAACGTGAGAGATGATTCGGAGTAGAAACAACTAGGCGAGAACGTGGTGAAAACCAGGCGACCCCCAGAAAGGCGAGATGCTATTTGAGCTGAAAAGGGACCCTACGGTTAAGAGCGCAGCTTTTAAGGAGCTCGTCGAAAAATCTATTGGCGAGAAGGCAAACGTAAGAGCCTTATCCCAGGAGTCAGTGGTCGAGTGCAGGGATCTGGACGAGATCACAACAGAAGACGAGTTGAAAAGTGCACTGAAGGTGCAATGTAACCTGGGAGACGTACCGATGGCGACTCGGTCGAGGAATGCGTATATTGGCACGCAGACGGCGTCGATACGACTTTCTTCGGACGCAGCTAACGAGCTGCTGAAGACAGGCCGAATCAAGGTTGGGTGGTCAGTGTGCCCGTTGAAAGCTATTCCTCGGCTATCTAAGGAAATGGAGAGATGCTACAAATGCACGAGCTTCGGTCACCAGGCGAGAAACTGCAAAGGCCCTGACAGATTTGATCTGTGCAGGAAATGCGGAGAGAAGGGGCACGTTGCAAAAGACTGTACAAAGCAACCGAGGTGCATGCTCTGTAAAAAGGAGGACGGAAACGGCCATGTGACGGGAAGTTTCAGGTGCTCAGAGTTCAAAAAGGCGATGGTGGGCCAGCAATAATGGAGGTAACCCAAATAAATCTCAATCATTGCAACACAGCACAGGAACTGTTGTGGCAGTCGACAACGGAAACAAAGTGCGACGTTGCTATCATTGCAGAGCCATATCGAGTCCCTCTCGATAATGGTAACTGGGTGGCGGATAGAGCAGGAATGGCGGCCATACAAGTCATGGGTAGGTATCCCATTCAACAGGTGGTGGCGGGCTCATACGAAGGTTTTGTGATCGCCAAAATCAATGGAATCTATGTCAGCAGTTCCATTTCAAATGGCGAATTTTTTTTTTAATTTTTTGATCGACCTTCTACGATTATGTTGAAACTTTGCACAGTTTTTTGTTATTGTCCAACATGCCATTTTACATATTTGGTTCCCTAGTTTTGTACACGACTAACACATGAAAAGGGCTTATGCAAAAATGATACGCATCAATAGAAAAACATATATCTTGTGAACGATTTGTTTGATCGAGATGGTGTCTTAGAAGAAGTTGCGGACAAGTATTGTGCCTTTCAAGAAAAAATATACACTGCAAAAAATATTTTTTTTAAAACAAAAAAATATTAAAATTATTAAAAAAAAATTACTCAATTTGCATATTTCTTTTTAAATTATTTTTTTATATTTATTTTGTAGTTTAGATAAAGTATTACCTACTGACACTGTGCATTTGCTGGGCAAATCATAAACAAAAAAGTTATGAATTATTGAAAAAATAAGTATTTTCCAAAATACTACCAATAACTTTGAAATAGTGTTAATATTAAAACACATTAAATTTACAACTAAAAAGCTTATAATGCTTAAATTGCCCAAAGTTGTTATTTTCGAGATACTCGTAGGTTAAAATTCACTTGTCGCATATTTTGAGAAATTGAGTTGACCGAATCATTAGCAAGGGCATGTGACACAACTATGCCGAGAAAACTGGAGCCAACGAACAGACGGCGTCCAGCACCCTCCGTGCTACTTGTCTTCTAGCCAGAAGGCGTGCTCAGAGAGCAAGAACAGAAGCAGACAGAGAAGAGCGCAGGGTGGTGTTCCGAGAGGCCAAGGCTGCACTGAAACGAAAGATAAAGCTGAGCAAGTCAAATAGTTTCAAGGAGCTGTGCCGCGGCGCCGATGCCAACCCCTGGGGCAACGCATACCGAGTCGCGATGGCGAAGATCAGAGGTCCAACGATGCCGGTTGAAATGTGTCCCAACAAGCTGAAAGTCATCGTGGAGGGACTTTTCCCACAGCATGACCCAACGAACTGGCCACCTACACCATATGGCGAGGAAGATGAAGACAACGTTGAACAAGTCTCCAGCGAGGAACTCATAGCAGCAGAGAAAGGGTTGAAGGCGAATAAAGCTCCCGGCCCGGATGGAATTCCTAACGTAGCGTTGAAGGCGGCGATCCAAACGTTCCCGGACATGTTCAGGATGGTGCTGCAGAAATGTCTGGACGAGGGTCAGTTCCCTGATAGGTGGAAGGTACAAAAGCTTGTGCTGTTGCCGAAGCCCGGAAAACCGCAGGGGGATCCTGCATCGTATAGGCCAATATTCTTGCTGGATACTGTAGGAAAGCTCTTGGAGAGGATCATCCTGAACAGGCTGACGAAATGCACGGAGAGTGAACACGGATTGTCGGAGAGGTAGTTTGGATTCCGGAAAGGGAGATCCAAACAGAAGTGTAGAGGAAATCGATACTGCGCCGTGATTACGATTGATGTGAAGAATGCATTCAATAGCGCCAGCTGGGAGGCCATCTGCAGGATTCTAAGTAGTTACTTCCAGAACCGGGTCCTGGTCTGCGTGACAGACACGGGGCAGAAATCGCTTAGAATCACGGCGGGAGTTCTCCAAGGCTCCATTCTAGGTCCCACGCTGGAACGGAATGTACAATGGCGTGCTGACGCTCAAGCTGCCCAAAGGAGTTGAGATCGTTGGCTTTGCGGACGATGTCGTCTTGACGGTAACCAGTGAGACGCTGGAAGAAGTGGAAATGCTGGCGGCCGAGGCGATATATACGATTGGTAACTGAATGCAAGGAGCGAAGCTGCCCACCACAAAACAGAAGTGATGTTGGTCAGTAACTGCAAAGCAGTTCAGCGGGCAGAAATCACCGTTGAAGAGAACACCATTGTTTCGAAGCGCGTACTGAAGTATCTCGGAGTGATGATCGACGACCGGCTAAGCTTTAACAGCCGAAGCCAGGAGAACTCTCCGTCAGAGTAGGCTGAATCCACCACCAGGGATAACCGAGTAGAACGTGACACTGGGAGCTAAATGGGTCACAAATTGGAGAGACGATTAGCGAACTGGAAGGGCAAGGCGTCCAAGGTGGTTTTAGTGCGGTAAGAATCCCACACACCGTGTCACCGTGACTGTGCGCCCAGTCGTCAAGCGGTGGCACGATGGCCTTTTTGACGGTTTCCTCCTTGCCAAAAAAAAACTAACGCACACACACACACACACACACACACACACACACACACACACACACACACACACACACACACACACACACACACACACATACACACACACACACACAAAAACACACACACACACACACACACACACACAAACAGGGGGGGATGGCTACAAATGGTGAGTTGACCTAGCTCTGGTCCTCACAAGTTCCTACCTTACACCTCCCCGTAGTGTAGTCTGGGCAATGTTGTCCTTCCGACAATAGCAGAGTGAGGGGGTGCGACGCGAACTCTGACGCGGTAACCATAGCACGGCGATAGAGGAAATGCTTCGCCAACCCGCAGGAGTGCCAGCCGGTTTGACAGTTCAATAGGTAGACTTGGCTTCACTCTTGGCGTGACTCATTATACACCGACTCTAATGTGTACCTCATTGGAATAGCTAGAGTCGGTGTATAATGAGTCACGCCAAGAGTGAAGCCAAGTCTACCTATTGAAGTGTCAAACCGGCTACCTATCGCGCAAAGTACACAAACATTACGATGCTATGAAAGATGCACGAGGTATTGGAATAAAATATAAAATATAATTGAAGAAATGATCATAAACACGCAGTGAGCAATAAATTGTCATGGGATACGTTTGGTAATGATCACTTATGAGAATTTCTACTATTTTTGGTTAAGAAAATTTGACTAAATCACTGATATAATGATTTACTAAAGCCGCTATATTTTTTCTCGCTGGAAGTCATTTGAAGTTGATGTAGAAGTCCTCTGTTGCAAAGTGAAAAGAAAGGGAATCTTTCGAAAACCGTGATGCGAGTTCAACTGTTTTTCTCTTGGCGTGACTCATTATACACCGACTCTAGGAATAGCTTCCTTTGATTTTTGAGGTTTAAAGATTGTAAACAGATCTATCCCAATCATTATTTAGTCATATAGATTTGACTTTTAAGAAATCCAACAGCAAACATTTGTTTTGGCATGGTTTTCCGGGATGAATATCGCTCCCAATAAAAACATCTTACATGCTTGTTTTTTATAAATTATTGAAACAATTTTCAACGATGTTATCGTACACTCATTAAAATGATTAGTCGAACTAAATATTGCTAACAACAATGATACTGTATTGAATAATCTTTGTTTGTTATTGTTCCATAAGATAAGGGGTTCCGAAAACGAATGTATTGAGATTGAAAAAAGAATGATTGTACTGCAATATTTACTTTGCTAAGATTTTTATTGTAAGCCTTCTACACGGATAATTCAGATTCCAGCACTAGTACTCGAACTTCATGAACCATTTCCATGAGCTCATATAATGTTGTCGTTGCATAAATTTGCCAGTGTTATTTTTCTTCACTCAAGCAAAACGAGCATAACGTTGCACTACATTCCATGTCGGGAGAGCTGTTCTTACTTCATGCTAATTGAATGAGCTCAATCTTGAAGTCAGCCGTGGCCCAGTTCAACACTTCTTGATCGAATCCCAAATCAGCTACAATAAAAAAAGACACAACTGTGGAAGCTTCCACTGCCTGATGTTTATTTTTCGATTTATTTTTAGAAATCGATTAAATATGTGTGTAAAAAGAAAAAGTAAATTTCATGTGATTTTCACATAAACTACTTCGATTGATTTATGACACATATATTATATTGTGGTGAAAAGTAAAGCTTATGCTTATGGGTTTCAAATCCATTTCAGTTATTTATTATAATTTGACCGATTTTCATTTATATAAAAGTTACCAAATTATCAGCATTGTAAATGTATCAGATATTCATGTAGAATTTACCTGACACCTTTTCAATGGATTATCTTATAGCGCAAATTTATTAGACTTCCACATAACAGGAATATGTCATATTGGTTCAGTGTAGATAGTTTCTTTTTATAAACCATGTGGCAAAATAGTCTGAAAATTTCAATTTAATTTAGATTCAATCAAAATTACTTGTATCTGCATGATCGCATGATATGAATTGCATGTTAAGTGCGTCACTTTGTCACGTTTCTTTTATAGTCGCTATATTCGTAGTCTGGCGGAGAGAATCTCGGGACCAATTGAGCTGTCAAATAGCGGAACCAATCGAGCAAATCACGACCAACAACAGAAAAGAGCACATCAGCTATTGCGAACAAAACATCCAGAACCTGTTTCATCGTGACTCAAGGCACGCCTACGCAAACTAACACCATCTTTGGGCAGGGAAAAATTTACCCTATCCGATGATGCCGGTGATTTGCGTTCGATTGGCGAGGAAAGAATAATCAACGTTTTGTTTATAAAACTTGATAGTGGTCTACAATATATTGAATTGGTTCCGCTTTTTGATAGATGGAAATTCTATCCGCCAGACTACAAATATAGCGACTATAGTTTCTTTATACTAATGCATTGCTTGTCACATATGTCAAAGCAGAAACGCCGTTTTGTTAAATTCATCAGGAAATGACAAATTTTTGAATAACAATAAATAATAATAATAATTATTTATTATTGTTTTCATTGGCATGCACCATCATTCCTAGTTGAGCACTCAGTCGGTTAACAACGTCCCGGTCTCAGTCGCGCGGCATCTTTTTTTTTCGGTGTTTTTTTTTCCACCCGAGCGGTTTTTTTTTCACCCCCATTGGGTGCCCCAAGTGACCAGTGTGCAACAGAGGAAGTGGAATTCCATGGGCCGAGCCCCTTGGAGTTGCCATCCATCTTTAACTCATCCCGGTAATCCATAACCGGAGGTAACGGCGAGCCCATCATTTAATCGTATCATCATCGTGCCGACCCACCAACACCAACCATCACCACCAGCAGCAGCAAACGGACCATCTAGCTGCACCGGCTGATAGGTTGTTTACAACCGGCATAAGTATTAGACAATACATTTTGCAAGTCCATTGCCTCCCTATTGTAGTTTAATTTTGCCTCGTGGCGCGTGACTCTGTCTCTCACCCCTGGTAGGGGAGTATGGGTCATAGTGAGACAACTTTTTGCAAGTAGATATAAGTTTTTTTTTTTTTTTTTCGCACCGCTTTTGCGCAACACTTATGGCATCTTCCGATGCCTACGTTACGCGAACCAGATACTATCAACCGTCTTCGAAAGGACCATGGGTTGCCTTTTTTCGGCCCAAAAATAAACCTTTGAAAACTCTCGACATTACGAGAGATTTGCTGCGTAAGTAGCCGGGAATCTCGGTATACAAAAAAAGATTCAACAAACTGCGTGTAGAAGCACCGACTTATGATGTGGCAAATAAAATTGCTGAACACGAGCTTTTTAGTGTTGAGTATAACATCTACATCCCTTCTCGAGATGTGGAGATAGAAGGCGTGGTCTCCGACGCGAGTCTGACTGTCGAGGACTTGAAACATGCCTCGGGAACTTTTAAAAACTCGACATTCGCTACCGCGCTAGTGAAGATACTGGATGTAAGGCAACTGCATTCAGCATCTTTGCTAGACGGTAAAAAAGTTTATCGGCATTCAGACTTGTTCCGGGTGACTTTCGCAGGTTTAGTTCTCCCAAACTTTGTTAAAATTGATGGTGCTTTTTTTTCCGGTGCGGCTGTTTGTACAGAGGGTATATAATTGTACCAACTGCAAAAGGCTGGGACACTCGGCCAGCCATTGCGGCAACAAAACTCGTTGTGGCAAATGTGGTGAAAACCACAAATAGGATTCTTGCCACAAAGAATCAGTAAAATGCGTTTACTGTGGCGAGAATCCTCACCCCTTGCAGGAGTGCCCGATGTACAAGCAGCACTCCGATAAAGTGCAGCGTTCAATCTCTGGACGCTCCAAGCAGACTTATGCGCAAATGGTGAAGGCTGCAACCAATTTTCGATTTTGTCAGCTGAAGAATCGGACTCTGACTCATCGGATGAAGGTGATTCTACGGTGGTACACGCACCTTCAAAAAATGGACGGATCCTCAAAAAGAAAATGCCCCTCCCCGAAAGTGCGCCGTAAGAAAACTAAAGTCACCTCCAGAAGATTGCCAAATTACCAGGGTAATGGGGATGAAAAAACAAAACCGAAGGCTCCTGTTGATCCAATCCCTGGATGCAGCAAGAATTTTCCGCCATTGCCCAACAAAGATAAAAAAATAAAAAAAGCTGCTCCTCAAACTTCTCAAAAGAAATCCAAGTCCGAACGAGGTTTGCTAGCTTTTTCGGACATTGTGGAATTCATATTAAACATGTTCAACATACAAGACCCTCTAAGAAGCTTAGTTTCTGCCTTGCTTCCAACGTTAGAATCATATCTTAAGCAATTGACTGTTTCATGGCCCCTCCTTGCACCAATCATATCTTTCGATGGATAATTTGTCGAACGAGGTTGAAGATATGATCACGGTGCTACAGTGGAACTGCCGTAGTCTAGTGCCTAAACTAGACTCGTTCAAATTTTTACTTCACCATTCTGATTGTGATATATTTGCTCTCTGTGAAACATGGCTTTCTTCCGATAAAGAACTCAACTTCCACGATTTTAACATTATACGCCTGAATAGAGACGATTCTTATGGAGGAGTACTTTTAGGGATCACAAAGTGCTACCCTTTCTACAAAATTTCCCTTCCTGCTCTATCAGGCGTCGAAATCGTCGCTTGCCAAATAAATGTGAAGAACAAAGATCTTTGCATAGCTTCAGTATACGTTCCACCAAGAACCTCCATTAGCCGTAGTCAACTCTGGAATCTAGTTTCGATTCTTCCATCCCCAGTATTAATTCTGGGTGATATGAACTCCCATGGTACTGGGTGGGGCGATCTATATGATGACAATAGAGCGGCTATTTTTTACGATTTATGTGACGACTTCAATTTGACTATTTTGAACACTGGTGAAGCGACACGTATAGCAAAACCTCCGGCTCGAGAAAGCCGACGCGACCTATCTTTGTGTTCAAGATCGCTATCATTGGATTGTCAGTGGAAGGTTATCAATGATCTCCATGGTAGCGATCATTTGCCAATCATCATTTCAATTAAGTGTGGCCCTCACTCTGCAGAATCATCTCGGGTTCCATTTGATCTTACAAGGAACATCGACTGGCAGAAATATGCAACGGCGGTGACAATCGGTGTCGAATCGATAGATAAACTTCCACCATTGGAAGAATATCGGTTCCTCACCGATTTGATTTACAAAAGCTCACTGGAAGCACAAAAAAGAAAAGTTCCAAATGCACTCTTGAAAAGGAGACCAGCCACACCTGGTTGGGACGAAGAATGCACAAAATTGTATGTAGAAAAATCTGATGCTTTCAAAGCTTTTCGTAGACACAAAACCTCCACTTACTTCGAGGAATATTCAAAGCTTGAGACAAAGCTGAAACAATTAATCAAAGCAAAAAAACGCGGTTATTGGCGCAATTTCGTCGAGGGACTCTCACGAGAAACCTCAATGAACATTAACACCTTGTGGAGGGTGGCTCGCAACATGCGTAACCGCTCATCTTTCAATGAGAGTGAAGAATACTCCAACCGGTGGATATTCGATTTCGCTAAAAAGGTCTGTCCGGACTCAGTTCCAGCACAACATATTCTTCGAGAAGCGTCTCCGAGCGGCGGCTCTCTGGATAGACCATTCACAATACTGGATTTCTCCATGGCTCTTCTTTCATCGAACAACTCCTCACCGGGAAGCGATATGATTAAATTCAATCTTCTGAAAAATCTCCCAGATATCGCTAAAAGACGCTTGCTAGACTTATTCAATTCCTTACTAGAAAACAACATTGTACCGCCTGAATGGAAACAGGTCAAGGTAATAGCCATTAAAAAACCTGGCAAACCAGCGTCTGATCATAACTCATACCGTCCGATTGCTATGCTTTCGTGCATTAGGAAATTGTTGGAGAAAATGATCCTTCGGAGACTCGATCACTGGGTCGAATCAAATAAATTGCTATCAAATACACAGTTTGGGTTCCGCAAGAGCAAAGGAACAAACGATTGTCTAGCGCTGCTTTCCACAGATATTCAACTGGCCTTTGCACACAAGGAGCAATTGGCTTCAGTATTCTTGGACATTAAGGGGGCTTTTGATTCAGTTTCCATTGAAATTCTGTCAGACAATCTGCACAGATGTGGACTTTCTGGAATTTTAAATAATTTCTTGTACAATTTGTTGTCAGAAAAGCAAATGAACTTTTCTCTTGGACAACTGACAACTTCCAGAATTAGTTACATGGGCCTGCCCCAAGGCTCATGTCTCAGCCCTCTTATTTATAACTTTTATGTCAAAGATATCGACAACTGTTTGGCAGAACAATGCACACTAAGACAACTTGCAGATGACGGTGTGGTTTCCGTAAGAGGTCCACATGCCGTGGACATGCAAGTACCATTGCAAAATTCCTTAGATAACTTGTCTTCTTGGGCTAGGAATCTAGGGATCGAATTCTCGCCGCAGAAAACTGAACTGGTAGTGTTTACTCGAAAGCGGTACCCAGCCCAAATGCAGCTTAATCTTTTGGGCAGAAACATTACCCAATCATTGTCTTTCAAGTACCTTGGGGTCTGGTTTGATTCAAAGTGCACTTGGAATACCCATATTACGTATTTGAAGCAAAAATGTCAGCAGAGGATCAACTTTCTCCGTTCAATTTGCGGCACATGGTGGGGTGCTCATCCGGGAGACCTCATAACGCTTTATAAAACAACTATTTTCTCTGTTCTAGAGTACGGCTCTTTCTGCTTTCTCTCGGCAAGAAAAAGTCACCTAATAAAATTGGAACGAATTCAATATCGTTGTCTGCGTATTGCCCTTGGCTGTATGCACTTAACGCATAACATGAGTCTCGAGGTTCTGGCAGGAGTAACACCCCTTCAGAACCGTTTCTGGGAGCTCTCTCTCAGAATACTAATGAAATGCGGAGTGACGAACACACTTATAATTGCAAATTTTGAAGAAATTCTTGGGCTGAACACACAATCTTGATTTATGAGAATCTACCACCACTGCATATCGTCGGATTTTTTTTTTTTTTTTTTTTTTTTCTTTATTAGAGAGATTTTTAGCCATAGGCTAGTTCATCTCTTAAAATATCGTCGGATATGTGTCTTCCTTGTTATATTCCAGACCGTGTTCACTTCACCAATCGCAGTTCCTCAATTGAATATGATCTGACCATGAAACAAGCACTCATGGGATTCCCGATCAACTTCGACCTATTATTATCCCACGTATTTTTACTGAAAAGTACCAAGTCAATTGCATGAAAAGATATTTTACAGACGGGTCCCGTCTCAATGGATCCACTGGCTTCGGTGTCTTCAATGAAAACTCTAGCGCCTTCCGCAAACTTCAGGAACCTTGTTCCGTTTTTGTTGCTGAGCTGGCAGCAATCAACTTCGCATTGGGGATGATTTCCAATATGCCCAAAGACCATTACTTCATCTTCTCGGATAGTCTCAGTTCGATTGAGGCTATTCGGTCGATGAAACAAGGTAGGCACTCATCTTATTTCCTTTCAAAGGGAAGGAAGCAGATGAGTGTACTGGTCGAAAGATCATATATGATTACCTTTGTATGGGTCCCCTCACATTGCTCAATCCCAGGCAATGAGAAGGTGGACTCTCTCGCAAAGGTGGGCGCGCAGGAAGGCGTATTATATGACAGGCAAATTTCATACGATGAATTTTACCATTTAGTGCGTCAGAGTACCCTTTCGAGTTGGCAAACCGATTGGGACACTGGAAATCTTGGACGGTGGTTACATTCAGTTATTCCTAATGTTTCGTCGAGAGCGTGGTTTAAAGGCGTGACTTCATTCGGGTGATGAGTAGACTTATGTCCAACAACTACTCGCTAGATGCTCATCTCAATAGAATAAACCTCGAGGACAGCAACATCTGTCGGTGTGGAAACGGTTACGATGACATCGAACACGCAGTTTGGCAATGTACGGATAATGACGCCGCCAGAGAGCGACTTTTGAATACCCTCGAGGCCCAAGGAAGACAACCCTATGTTCCTATCAGAGACGTGTTGGCAACCCGTGATCTCTGCTATATGCAGTCCGTTTATGTGTTTCTTCTAATGTCTAGTATTAGAATTTATTTCCTTTGTCTTTTGTCTCGCTTTATTAGTTTTTGTTTGTCTTGTCCCCCCGTCTCGATGATTCTCATCGTCGCCCACTGGTCACCATAGCCGGTCGAACTCCAGACGAAGCTAGAACAGCACTACCATTCATACTGGCGACAACGCTCTGATGAGACAACGAAACCCTACCCCAAGCTCCTCCCCTGATCCTATCCTTCAACAATGTACCCCTCTAACCTCGAGTAAGCCGCGAGTAATCGGCCCAACTCCTACTAGACATAGAATTAAGTGAATTTTGTTACAAACAGTGAACAATGAATTATCGGCTCCGTAAAGCTAACGCGATTGAGCCTTCCAAATAAACGAAATGGATAAAAAATAAAAAAAATTGGCATGCACCATATGTGCAGCTAAAGCGCTGTCCAGACTGAGCAGTTATAACATGTTATAACGGTTGCCACATAATTGCAACACAGAAACCACGATCAAGATAGCGCTATAACATGTTATAACTCTGTAGTCTGAACGTACTATTAAACGCTGTCCAGACTGGAGAGTTATAACATGTTATAACGGTTGTCAAATAATTGCAACACAGAAACCACCATCAAGATAGCGCTATAACATGTTATAACTCTGTAGTCTGAACGTACCCTTAAACGCTGTACAGACTGGAGAGTTATAACATGTTATAACGGTTGTCAAATAATTGCAACACAGAAACCACCATCAAGATAGCGCTATAACATGTTATAACTCTGTAGTCTGAACGTACTATTAAACGCAGTTATACAGTATCCCCAGTATCCGGATTGTAAAAACAGTCAGAGAGCAAGAACGCTGACGACCTTTGGAACATTAGAATCAACCAATCCTGGAAGAAAACCAAAAAGTACGTGAGCAGACAACGTGAGTAACAGCAAGTGCAAAAGATAAGAAAATACTTGAAGCCTAACTATTCAAATCGACGTATTTGATTTTGCAAACAATCACTTCAATCGACGATTTGTGTCAACTGCTAGCTCACTCACAGAAACAAACAACACCAGGAAAGATTCCCGTACCTGATAATGGTGTTTGTTTGCGTGGGTGAGTTTGCAGTTCGTCAATTGAAATTAAAATGTTGATAACAAGAATATCACAGAGGAAGCTTTCACTTTTTTCTAAACCATACATATTTTCATTGAATCAAGTTTCAGTACATTCAGTTCGGAAATTTTTTTAGAAGAGTACCCTAATAAAAAATAACCATATACAAACGATAACCCAAATAATAGAACTATTCCACAAATGGTTTGGATGAACACGAACACGTCGTTAAGCAAAATAACCATAATAATTTTATTAGGGTATGCTTAGGCGCAAGGTGGACCAATTAGAGTTTCAGGCTAGGGGCACGCAATAACCTTTAACTCCAGCACAGGCAACGGCTGTAATTAAATTAATTCCATTAACTACTACTTTAATTACATTAATTACACAATGTAGAACATTAACAATTTTTTATCTCCATCAATTACAGTTGAAATTTCGTAATTAAAGTACATTAATTACATTTTCAATACTTTTAATTACATTAATTACGGATAGATAATGTAATTACCATCAGTACTACTTCAAAATGCATTAATTAATTTAAGTACTTTTGATTGCATTTTAACTTCAACGCACCGGTTCTTTGTATTGCGTGCCCCTCGGTTTCAGGAGAAAAGAAATTACGGGGCGAATGTAGATTTGTCGTTGGGCTGATCAATTTTGTATTATCACCAGATGGGGGTGCAACCATTCGAACGATCCAATTTCAGTTATTATTAGGAATTAGTCTGCGGCCAACATATTATTTCAAAAGTTAGGTTTTTTTTTGCAATCTTTTCCTAATACCTACTTTATTTACTTGCACATTTCAGTGTCCGAAGGCATTGATGATTTGGAGACGTTCATAGAGTTGAATGAACAAGATTTTTCACGACTGCAGATGAAGACGAAGTTAATCAAATGCATCCAACGCATCCAGAGGGAGATTTCAAGTGGACTTACAGTTGAAGAATTTATTGTGGAACGACTGGATCCTGAAGATGAAAGCTATCGAAATGAAAATGCAGAGGTAGACGATCAGGACACTGACGAGGATTGAAGATAATCCGTATCATGGCATCCGACTTGAGAAAGTAAGTAAATTTTAATAACAATGCAGTTGAAAGCTAATTTAAAGACAGTATGGTATCGTGGGGAATGGTTGATCACAGAGCAAGATTGGTTATTTATATTTATTTAGGATGGAGAACGGTTTCAGAGTCCCCCTCATAGGTTATAATGTCAAATTAACGCCAATGCAACGCAAACGGATGCAATTTGCGTGGCTCGTGAGACTCCAGAGATTTTCCAAGCAAATTTTTTTTTTCATTGTCCACTAGTAGGATAAGTGCACTAATTTTAAACATTTTTTAATTTCAATCCTTTGATTCAATCAAAAATCACTCGAAAACAGTTTTTTGTCTTTTTAATGGCGACGATGATGGGAGTAAACACCCTCACCACTACGGGAGAAAAATTTCTTCGTAACTTGGATTAGCTCAACAATTGAGCGCTGCTACTACATATCTACACACATGCTAAAAAAAGCCCGAAAATTTGTTTTTTTGTCATCTTGAAATCGTATTTTTATTCACCGATAAATCAGCTGTTTTGAATAATTTTCGTCAAAAACCAAAAAAAACATAATGCTGAAAAACTCAGCAAAAAATAAGGTAAACAAATAAATCACTGAAAAAGTTAGTAGTTCTTCACTGAATAAATTGGCACTTTTTGACAGTTCACGGTTTGTGCTATTTACCAGAGTTTTCAGTAACGGCAAAACACTTGTGGATTGATTACTGAAAACTCAGCTGTTTAAAAACCCAGTAAAATTTGACCGACTTCGGTAATATAAACTCTGTGTGTATGCCTTCGTGAATTATTTGAACTTGTAAATTTTGCATGTTATTTTATTCGGTTTTTTATGTTGTTAGTTTACACAGCAAAAAAAAGTAATATGCCTCAACGTAATGATGCAAACGTATCAAGAAACTGGATGTAATTGTGAGAAATATATGCAAATTAACAACAATTCGATGTAATATTATATCGCTCTTCAAATTACACAAAAACAAAACAACTATTTTTCATTCCGTCACATGTGTGTAATATTCACATATGAATAACATTATTATTACACAGAAACAGCTGCACACAAGTCATTCAACAAATAGTTGTGTAATATTACACTAATATTATGCGATATGACAGATAATTACTGCGCGATATTAAATCTCGCAACATTGCCAGGTTTTTCGCTCCGATGCGGATCGACCTGACGTTCAAGACGACGAACCGCCATTGTTATTCCAGTGCTCGGTTCAGTGCCTCATCATTTTTTTGTAATATGAATATTAGAAACGGATGGCCCCTAGTGCAAAATTCGACCATCGCATATTGGTTCAAAGTTTACCCATACAAAATTTCCAGCCTTCAAAAAAAGGAGAAATGGGGCAAAGATATATTTATTGCTGGATGATATGAGGTTGCCATGATCATGTAAGCATCATCATCTATCATTATCAATAAAAAATCTATGGGGTATTTAAATTATTTTTCCTATTTGTAGGCAAGTACAAGAAGTGCTTATTTCACTGCTCGGTCCAGTGCCTCATCATTTTTTGTCCTTTGATTAGTTTTCGATGCTGAGCACCAATGCTACCTCTTTGGTGTGGCAGTTCCAACACCATCCCTACCTACCAACCCATCAACTCATGAACCGGTGACCAACGGCTGGTACTTTCCTTCCCTCAGAACATCCCGGCGGCGCCGACTGGGATTGAACCCAGGCCTGCTGTGGTGAGAGGTAATCATTGCCGAATAAAGTCACTGCCGAATAAAATAAATAAAACACTCTGTCTTTTGAACATTTTTCTCGTCACTTTTTCCTTCGCAAGGTCGTTGAATCTTGCTCAGTGACTGAGTAAAATTGTATTGCAATTTAATTTTCCCTCACGGAAATTTCTGTGAGGGAGAAAGAGATTGCTATAAAATTTTGCTCAGCCAGTGAGTAACATTGAACGGCCGTGTACATCGTTTTGCCATTACATCCAATTGTGTACATCGCTTCTTGTACGTCAAATTTATTACATTGGAAAAATTACATCGGTTTTGTATATTGTATCAAAGGCCCTCGAGTACATTGCTATCGTAATATTACACAACCGATGGATTGACCTATGTGCAGCTGTTTCGATGTAATACTCAACACCTTTTTTTCCTGTGTAGGTACCCGAAAAAAAAATTACAGTGAAATTTTCAGTGGAAACAATGCTCTAACATTAATATTTATTGTCGACAATAAAAATGATTGTTATAATGTTGTACCCTTCCGAAAACGGCAAAACTGTTACCTAGCTGTACAATGAATGTACATAATAAAATGTTGTTACAATGATTTTTATTGTATTTTTCATTTATTTTATTGTTAACATGATTCGATCACGAACAATAATGAACAATTCTATTACAATAAAAAATGTTGTTACATTAAATATTGGTGTGTTTTCATTGTGGGTTACTTCACGAACAATAAAAATAAATCTGATTGAAGCATGCAGACTATGAGAGGGTCAGCAACACTGCCAATGTAATCAAGATAGGTGCTGCTCGTATGGCTCTTGCTTTGACAGTTCGTTTGGCTCTATTCGTTGCCAAGTCAATTGAACGCCTACGACCAGATCGGTTTGAGTTGAACTCAACTCTCCTGCCTCATCTAAATCCCGCTTAATGCAGACCTTTTCCGTGCAGTCACTAATCATACAATAATAATAAAAAAATCCACCACTTGAAGATGTCAGGAAATCACTCTCAGGTGGAAGCATATTTTCATGGGCGATTCTCTCCAGTTGAATGCATTAACTTATCAACGACGTTCAACCACCAAGGAGACGTGACCTAGAGAGATCGAGTGCAGGGGAGTTGGCTTTCATTTCTCACAAGTTCCGGATCGAATCTCAATCCATAACCAGTAAAAAAAGGACTCACCCGTAACAGACATTACCACCCCCTTCCCTCCCCGGGGCGATGTTTTATTTTTTCGATTTATTTTTAAAGTCGATAAAGTAGATCTGTCAAGCCAACACATACACTCTAAAGTACACTGTTATTTTTTTTAATCAATAAATTCGCCAACCAACAGTAAAATAACAATAATATATAATGTTATTGAAAAAAAATTATATGGGGAAATCACGAAAATTTCATTGTTAAGATACTTAACAACCCCCCTTTTTTATTGTAAATTTTCCATTTACCATGAAATTTACTGTTTTGTACAACATAAATCAAGGTAAATTTATTGTAGACGTAACATAAATCATTGTTAAGACAATAATTTTCGTCTTATTGTTACATTGTTTTTTATTGTATTTTTGTTGTTATTTTTTTTCGGGTAGATAGGAATATCGTTTTAGATTGTATCGCGTCCCATATAAATTTAGGTTTATGTCCTTTCTGCATGTGACGAGCGCGGTTGCAGGAGCGATGCCCAAACGCAATGTGGGCGGAAGCGGAACGGAAACGGAAAGTTTGACAGTTGTCACAAATGACATCAAGATGCCTATCCGAAATCGATTTGATTCTAACTACAGGGTGTCGACTCAAAGTCGAAAATAAAATTCCCTGACTTTCCCTGACTTTCCAGTCAGTTTTCAGAAAAATTCCAGTCATCAAAACTTCGTTATTTTAACAGGGTGTCTACTACCTGGAAAAACCTGAAACACCGGGAATTTACAGGAAATTTTATTTTTTCTGGAAAAACCTGGAACATTCAGGGAATTTTGGTTCCACTCAGGGAATTTTCCAATTATCACTTCATTCGTAATTCAAAAGAAGTTTTTCGTTCAGTTTCTCGAAACGTTTCTTAAGGACACTGAACTTGACAAGCATCTGACAGCTAAGAAAACGTGTGCGAACGAGACAAGTTCATTCAGAGAGTCTTGTCACGCTCGCTCTTCGCTGATTTGTATGTGGAGGATCAAAATCGTCGTAAAAAGGAAACAGTTGAAAAAGAGAGACTGGCAACCGTCAAAAGGAAGCATACGAAGCATGTATTGTATAAGAATAAGCATGCCAGACAGCAGGTCTGAGACCCAACATAGAATTTTTTTTGAGCTTCAGAGAGGGTCGGAGATCTACTGAGAAATTTGTTGAGCCTCAGGGTAGTTCGTAGATCTTGAGAACAGAACTACAAACAAATTAAAAGTTATTAACAGAAATTCATAAAAACAAAATCACAAGAGAGGTCGTAGATCTTCAGATAAATGTTCAAAGAAATTTTCAAAACTTCAAGCAAGCAAAAATAATTTCAAATCAATTTGTAAAACTATAAGCGAAATTTTACAAATCTTCAGGGAAATTCGCATAACTTCAGACAAGTCCAAGAATCTACAGTGAAATATAAAGTATTTTACAGAAGTTTGAAGATCCTCGAAACATTATTCAACATCAGAAAAGTTCGTACATCATCAGAACAAAACTACATAACTTTGAAAAAAATTACAGGACTTCAGAAAAAATCACACGAATCTCAGAAATGTTAATGGATGTTCAGTAAAAATTGCAGAACTTCAGGGATTAAAAAAACATATTTACACGATTTCAGGAAAATTTGTAGATCTTGAGAGAGACATTTAAAACTTCAAAGAAGCTCAAATATTTTCAGATAAATTTTTGACAACTTTAGGTAATCTTTAAGGAAATTTTCAAATCTTCAGGGTAACCCTAGAGGAATTTACAAAACATCAGAGAAGTTTGCAGATCTACTGAGAAATTTATTGAGCCTCAAGTTTTTTTTTTGTAGATCTTGGGAATAGAGCTACGGAGCTTAAGAAAACTTTACAGAACTTTAAAAAAATTTGCAGGAATTTGACAGAAAGTTTCACAGTTTCACACAAATGTGAGATCTTCAGAAAAATTCGTTAAATGTCAGAAAAGCACCTCAATTCCAAAAACAAATCGCAGCTAAGTACAAAAGTACAATATTTTGCAGAACTCCATGGAAGTCGAAAATAGATACATCTAAAGAACTTCAGAGAAGTCCGTAGACCTTAAGAGAAGTCTGTAGAACGTCAGAAAGTTCGTACGTTTTTAGAAAAATTTGCAAAACTTCAGCAAAACTCACAGATCTTCGGGAAAGTTCGCCGATCTTTAGATCAAGAATCCACAAAGAAATTTAAAGAACGTTAGAAAAGTTCGAAGATCTACTGTAAAATTTATTGAACTTCAGGACAGTTCGAGGATCTTTAAAGCAGAAATACAGTACTTCAGAAAACTTTACAGAATTTGAAATGAATTTTAGGAACCTCAGAAAAGTTCAAAGGGTAGGTCGTAAATCTACTCAAAAATTAGCAGATGTTTAAATAAATTTTCAGAATTTTACTGCGGTTCTTGGATTTTGAAAGACATTTACAGAACTTCAGGTAAGTTCGCTGATCTTTAGAGATATTTGCAAAGCTTCAGAAAAATTAGGAAATCTTCAGAATACTTCCTAAAACTTCCGGAAAGCTCAAAAATTTCTAGATTATCTTTTAATTCTTTAGAAAATTGTATAGATGTTCAGAGATATTTGCAGATATTCATTGAATCATAAAAATCTGCAGAGAAAATTACAGAACTTTTGAGAAGTTTGTAGATTATTTGAAATTTTGTGAACATCAGAGATTATTGTTGATCTTCAAGGATCTTAAATCTTCAGGGATTCAGGAACTTTGTAGGTTTTTAGGAAAATTTGCTGAACTTCTGAAGAACACACAGAACTTCAAAGAAATCTGTAGAACTACCGAGACATTTGCAGATTGTCAGGAAAGATTGTTTATCTTTAAAGAAATTTTACCGAAGAACAGAAACAAAACTTCAGGGACGTCAGAAGGTTTGAAGACCTTGCAGAATTGAGTTGTTAACAGAAATTTTCAGAACTCAAGGAATCATGTATATCTAGTGAGAACTTTTCCCACTAGCTTATCTAAAGTTGGTACCGACATCCTGGCGAAGTTTTGAAATTGATTTTCATCTTCATATCGCAGCTCTTGATGGACAAGATGAGCCAAATCCCTGCCGGTGTTCCTCCTGAGCAACCATTTCCTACTCCACAAAGTTCACCTTCTCTTTCTCATTTTATTTAAAATAATAAAAGCAAATACGTCTGCCGAAACTAGAGCAATTTTCCGGTAATTCATGATGGAAGTATTTACTTTTGATTCCTGATACAGTTTTGTTTTGAAATCTAAATTGACAGTTCTTTCGACATGTGCAAGCAGTGTGAACACCAGCAAACAGGGGGGTTCGATAAAATAATAATGTCTATAATTTGTATGCACCTGGAATTTTTTTCATCCGACCTGGAAAAACCTGGAAAACTCAGGGAATTTGATTCCTTGGATTGCGTAGACACCCTGTTTAACCTAAGAAGCTACAACGTGATGTGCTTTATTATACCATAGTGTAAATTAAGGTTAGTTTAAAATGAGCAGCAGGGTAAGCTTTCGAAAATATCAAGAATAGCATACTCATGGCATGTACACGAAACGAAAATCAATTATTTTATTCATGTGTTTCACTTATACATTTTTGCCATTACATCAGCCTTATACATTCCATAAGACAAACCACATAGGTCCTATAAGAATGCAGAAAAGGTATGTGTGACCGCTTATACATTTCATTCAACACATGATCTTCATTAACTTTTTGCAAGGCGTCTGCTTATTAGTTGACTTATACTTTTTATGAATAATTAGCAATAGAAATTTGCCAAAAGGTATAAGGAGATTTCTATCCGTGTACAGCAGAACTTGATACTAATACAATTTTTACAGAACATATGACCGACTACCTACGAAGGATGTAAATAGGCCTAGGGCTATAAATACAAACTATAATATAATAATGAATAACTACTGCTCACAACTAGGCTCACTATTCACTACTAAGTAATAATAGGAATATTTAATCAATGTCGCCAAGCTCCCAATTTGTGTTCATAATTTCACAGCCAAATAAAAATCAACCCGTAGACGATCCTTTCCCTTAACATATAAATTATTGTAAAATAGCAGAGCAGTGATTATTCTTGCTTTGGCAACCGAACCTGAGGATGCACTGCTCATGCATTAGTCAGTTTCGTACTCTCTGGAACTCCATATGACAACCGCAGACATGGCAAAATAATTTAAGTTTAATTATCATTAAAATTTTATTCTCTCAGTGAGTTCACATTACAACGAGAAATTGCAAGTTGAATATGTGTTTATTTTCGGATTACTTTTAAAAATGTTTATCATTTGAGCAGAACAATTTTCTCCTGCAAACTCTCGGCTTCTTTTTGAGCATCTTGATCTCTCGGAATCGAGAGCTTCTTTCATACGAAGATCCTTGTCTACATGGAAAGCGGATGCGATTTTTCGAACTCGCTGAATAAGTTCATTCAAAATTTGTAAGTTTTACAACCCACCTGCATGAGATCTGGCGTCGCGCTACGACTGAAGGCCCAAACGCAATGTGGGCGGAAGCGGAACGGAAACGGCAAGTTTGACAATTGTCACAAATGACATCAAGATGCCTAACCGCAGTCGATTTGATTCTAACTAGTTTTCAATCCGGCAAATAGGCTACTCAGATCGGGTTTTTCCGCTACCACTGCCGTTCCGCTGTAATTGCGCTTGGGCCTTGACTCTTCCCTCATGTTTTCACAAAGATATTCTGCATTTACCGAAAAAACTCTCTCTGTATTGGCGTTGCCATGCGATAAGCAGCAAATCATTTTCACAACCAACAATAGTTCTGAATACGCCGACCAATAACCTGTGCCAAAAAACGTCCAGTTGTTCCTTTTTGCGATCATATTGATCAAATGTGCATTTACCTGTGCAATATTGTTCAGATGATCAATATTTATGAACCTTTCCATAATGCCTCTAACAATTTGAGACATCGCGTTGCACAAAAAAGGCACCATAGGGTTGTCCGTCTGAAATTCGCATAGAAATGGCTCAACTTCGACAGCAACTGATTTGAAGAAAGCTAGCTTAATACCACTACAGAGTTATAACATGTTTAAACGGTTGTCAAATAATTGCAACACAGAAACCACCATCAAGATAGTGCTATAACATGTTATAAATCTGTAGTCTGAACATACTATTAGCCATCAGCAGCGAGAAATTTTTTGACATCTTGGTAGGAAGCTGACGTTGGTTCGGTTTTGTCTTTCTGGACGCCTTGAATACATTTTCGTATTTGCGGAGTAATTTTGATTGCCTTCTGAACAGCAGCACTATTTTCCAACCATTGGTGACCGCAAAACTTTAACGGGAATATGGTAGATCCAGAATACATCGTGATAAACGGCTCGTCTTGCTGGTACATCTTTGAAGATATTGTAGATACCACTCAAATATTTGACAACATCCCAACTGATACTGCGAACACTATCCTTGAATGCATTATGCAAAATATACAGCCCACAGCGTCCTAGATCTATCAGCTTCTCGCCATATTTTTGTACCTCTAGCTTCAATTCACATTGGGCCTATTCATGGACACTTGCAGCAACTTGTTCGAAGAGATACCGGTAAGGGCGTCCATAAACGCAGCGAGTAGATCTGATGCCCGGGATTTTCCCAAAAACTTTGTCGTCATGCACTGATAAAATTTCAAAGATTTTTTTTATGTGTCCCACACATGATTTTTTGCAATGTGATCAACATATTTTTTTCCCTGACCTACACTAACATTCCCTGACATTCCCTGACTTTCCAGATCATAAATAGAATTCCCTGACATTCCCTGACTTTCCAGGTTTTTCCAGGTAGTCGACACCCTGAACTAGTTTTCAATCCGACAAGTAAGCTTACTGAGATCGGGCTCTTTCGCTGCCGCTGCCGTCCCGCTTCCGCTGTCATTGCGCTTGGGCCTTAATTGTTTGTGATTGTGGAAAGAGAGATCAATTCGAGCCACGGTGGAGTAAGCGTGTGTTTTTGTTTGTTCGGAGACGATTTTCCCGAGATTTGAGTCCTCATTTCGGGAAGATTTCCCAATCGCGTCGCGAATGCAAGTACGATTTTTTTTAGTCCACCGGGAGTGGAAGCCGGCCCCGTGGCTGCGAAAATTAGTGTTGTGAGTGCAACACGAACGGGTGTCGGATCGCCATTGTGGGAAGCAGGAGCTGTTCGCTTCTCTGGCTAATCACCAAGGATCCGGCCAATATCCGCCGTCTTGACTGCGGTGGCTCTGCCAATAGAGCCAGTCTCGCCACCGCAGTTAATCGTCAAGCAGGACGAAGCAGGCAGTACTACAGGTGAGTTTGCATGGGCAGAAACACCGCGGTGTCTGCTGGGGTTGCCTACAGCGATTAGGCAATCTGGAGATTTGTCACCAACGTCGCCGGGGTGGTTCCAATAGATGAGCCCCGCTCATCCCCCCGCTAATTGTCAGGGACAGCTGCTAAGCAGCCGACGAACGAGACCGCTCAGCACAGGCCGTGCTTTGTAGCAGCAGAACCGCCAACATACCGGCGTCGAAGGGACCCACCGAACAGCAGCAGCAATAGCGAGGATGAGAAGATAAGTAGCTAATAGACGTCTAATATAGCATTTTCTTTTTGTTGTTTTGTTTCACCAAAATCCGAACGACTTTGGGGGAAGTACCCTTGCTCGAGGCCGCTGGGGTAAAACTGGGCCAGCTATAGGCTGGCAGGTAAGCTGCAACTTAATACTCTAAAACCGATAAATTCGATGTCCGTTACAACTTTAGAAGATCTTGCGGAAGAGCTCCTCACCATGTTCCGGTAACTGTTGAAAAATTGATTTCCGCTTCAGATACTGAATGTGGAATCTCCAGGAGCGTTTGGAATCGAGCCACACCCCAAGATATTTGAAGGACATAGAATGATGATCGGTTTACCCAAAAGTTAAAGCTTCGGTTGTGCTGGGCAATGCTTCCTAGAAAAAACGGCCAACTCAGTTTTCTCCGACCTCGATTATTTTGCATTTTTTTTCCAAAATTTTCAAGGGACATTGGCCTCAATCAACTTCTAGTGCAGGATATTTTGCAGGCTTTAAAAAATTTAGATGCCTCAAAAGGTCCTGGACCTGACGGAATTCCTCCAGTATTTATTAAATGTCTAGCAATGGAACTCACTACTCCATTGTTCTGGATTTTTAATATGTCCCTGGAATCTGGAACCTTCCCTTGGAAAAGCTCATTCCTAGTACCTATCTTTAAATCTGGCAGAAAATCCGACGTAATTATCGTGGTATAGCCATTATTTCTTGCATTCCTAAACTTTTCGAGGCAATTGTCAACGAAAAATTATTTCTCCAAATCAAAAATAGAATTACTGACATGCAACACGGCTTTTTCAAGGGTCGCTCGACCTCGATAAATTTACTTGAATTTATAGACTATTCATTGAATGCAATGGATAATGGAAACCACGTAGAAGCTCTATATACAGACTTTTGCAAGGCATTTGACCGCATACTCGAGCAAAGTACAGCATCAAAATAACAGGAAATTGAAATCAAGTTTTGATATCAACATCAAACTGAAATCATAATTTGATTTCAGTTTACGCAATTGACAAATTTGATACCTAATTTTGTTTTCATTTTGCTGTACATTTGCTCTTCAGAAATATGTTGCTGCGGGTTTGTTTTCATTGCCTTAGCATAACATCAAATTGAATACTTGTTTTGCTATCAACAGGAAAAATGGATATCAAATTAAGTTTTTAGTTTGCTCTCACTGATAGCAGAAATAGTTTTCAATGTGATGTGTCACAGGAATATTTGTTTGCACTCAATTGTGATATTTAAACCGTTAAAACGACCAAAACGACAGCAACCTGAGTAATCATTATCAGCTAAATCACAACATCAAATTTAGATTTAAATTTGATCTCAGACTTTGCTCGGGTAGACATACCAATGCTACTTTTTAAATTGCAAAAAACTGGAATTGAGTCAGGGCTCCTAAAATGGCTTGAATCATAATGAACTAACCGCCAACAAATAATTAAATTCAACGGAAAGAAATCGAGTCCAATTCAAGTCACTTCAGGCGTCCCCCAAGGCTCTCATTTGGGACCTCTTCTTTTTATTCTATACGTAAACGACATTTCTTTTATTCTCAAAAAACTTAAATTGCTTATTTATGCCGACGACATGAAACTCTTTTTGGAAATAAGAAATGAAGAAGACATCAATATATTCCGGAATGAAATACACATATTCTACATATGGTGCAAAAAAAGTCTACTAGAATTGAATGTAAAAAAATGTAACTTAATATCATTTAGCAGGAAAAGAACAACTTCAAATTTTTCAATTGCACTAGGAAATCAAAATGTAGAAAAATGTGAAAGAGTTAGGGATTTAGGAATTATCTTAGACTCTAAACTAATTTTCATAGACCATCACAACACAATTATTCACAGAGCAAATAACATGCTTGGCTTTATCAAGCGCTTTTGCTATAACTTTCAGGACCCATACACAATTAAAACACTATATATTGCCTATGTGAGGTCAATAATGGAATATTGCAGCATTGTATGGTCTCCTTTTTCAAACACGCACGAAGAAAGATTAGAATCCGTACAAAAACAAATTCTATTATAAGCTCTTCGTAAATTATGTTGGACATCATTTCCTCTTCCATCATATGAAGCACGCTGCATGCTTATAAACATACACACATTAAAAGAGCGTCGTGAATATGCAATGGTTTCATTTGTAAACGATATCGTTTCGCAGCGCATTGACTCCACAGAACTTTTATCAAAATTAAATTTCCATGCGCCGATAAAGGAGCCTCGATCACCCCCCACTGGAGTTAGTAAAATTTTACTGGGTTTTTGAATTGCGGATCGCCCAGTTCCTATTTATATAAACCAAGACTCCAATAATGTCTGTAGTATCGAAATATGTCCAAACAGATTCAAAGTGTCACTGTGGATTGTACCCGGCCTATTGCTACGTATACAAGATGTTATAGATTACAATATACGATACAATTGTTTGCATTTACCGAACTGTCCGTAAAGTCAATCTGTCAAAAATAACTGTTCATTCAGTAATTGGTTCGAGTTGCGTATACTGGAAAACCCAGTAGTTTCTTTTTGTTTATTTTGCTGCAATTTAACTGAAAAGACAGTTATTTAGTTCATTATTATACCGTGTTACCCAGTTATATTAAAAGTAGTGAATTTGCAGTCATAAAAGCATGGTGCAATTCACCGTTTATAATATGCCAATTAATATGACGACTTAATCCCTTGACGTACCCCGGAATAGCGCGTCGACAGTGAAAGCAAACAATGCAAACATCCATTTTGTTAATCAAAATTTGTTGGAGATCAAGGAACTGCAAAAAGAGTAAATAATAATTGTTGGTACTAACGAAATAGTACTTCAATTTCGCTGTCGAGCTTTCTCAGTTCCGTCATGATATAATTCAAATTTTAACAAAACCGCGCGATTAAACACTTGCTCCCGGATTTTACTGAAGCTAAAATGGCGGCGGGAATAAAATTGACAGGTTAGATTTTTACAATTCGTGGTTGGTAAAACAAGGTGGCTATTTTGCTGACCAGTCGGTAAAAAAAATAAAGACTACTTTGGGTACAGTAATTATTTTTGCTGACTTTTCGTGAAATCACGAAAATTTGGAAATTAACGACTTTCTCAGTAAATAAATATTCTGTGTTCAGTATTTTGCATCAAACAATACCGAAGTTCAGTTTGTGTTTTGCAGAACGTCGGTTATTCACCTGATTTAAACTGAATGTTCAGTAAATCTTTCGTTTTACCGTGTAAGCCCAGTACAAAAAAAAACCGAACAACTAAATGCTGGATTAGTATGTAAGGATCGCTGCTAGGCAGCCAATAGAAAAGGAGAGGAGACGCTCGGCGCAGACCGTGTCTAGAACCGACGTTAACCGGAACGAAAAGCAACCGCCGCCGCCATCGTCGAAGGGCTCCACCGAGTGTCAGCGAGAATCAGCGAGGAGAAAGAGAAGGTCAGATTAGTTAATAGACGTCTAAAATTTCATCTTTCTTTCTCTTTTGCTATCATTTCACCCATATCCGAAGACTTTGGGGGAAGTACTCTGCTCGTAACCGCCCCGCCGGGGTAAATCGGGCCAGCTATAGACTGGCAGGTATGCCGCAACTTACAGCTTAATATGCTCTGCACTTAAAGTTTCATACTCTATTTACTATTTGCCTTTATATAGATTTTTTGAATACATGAATGTAAAGGTTTAAACGTGATCAGATCATTCATTTGTTTTCAACTTACATGTGGCAACATAATCATCATCCAAATCTTGCTCGATGGTTGCTATTGGTACCTTAACAATTGCCGGTATTTCATTGAATCCTGAAATAGATCTTAGTGATGATTGTGCGAGATCCGTGCCTTTAATGCTCATAAAATCGTTCTCGTTGTGATAATCTGCAAACATATACGTTTATAAGTTTTAGTGTAAGGTCTATGTTTTATGAATATTTCTAAAAAATATTAACATACAATATGATGTAGCTCTATGTATTTTCATTATATTACGTATTTTAATGTTCTGATATATTTCATTTCTCCATTACATATGTTTACTATATATATAAATAAATACTGGGTTGGGAGGGAGCATCAGGGTATCATTTGACCTGGAACTGGACGATTGGAGTGGTATGACAACCGGAGTCTAGGAGGGAATAAACACTATCATTTTCTTTATCCTACCGATTCGATTGTGATGGTGTGAATTCTACTCCAACAGTTTCATGGAGATTGACGCGCCCTTCTTAACAAATCATCCTGTAGGAAGCTTAATAAGTATTGCGAATTGCGTTATTCGATTTGTTGGATCGTATCGTTGAAAGGAGATTCTTAAATTCCCGTGGATTTCGCGTAAGTGCCTCTGCTTACGGGTCCACCCCACCGTTTTTGGCCCTTCATACAGCGATATTGTGAATTCAGATCGGTAGCTCAACTTGATCTTGCTATTAAGTGGAGCTGCATACAAGACAAGATCTTCGAAGGGATGGTGGCTACCTTACATACATACATACATACATTTCTAAAAAATACTAACATACATACTCCATAAAAATTCAACTCAGCCGTAAACGTTCAATGTATTTTTATGGTCAATCCGTCAAAAGATGAGTAAGTAACTTTTTGAATGGTATACAAACATTAGAATGAAAAATAAAATCCGAGATACATCATTTTGAAAAATATGTCTACTTAATTTTCAATGTGATGCTTGAAGAGTTAATATATTCAAAGAACGAAATATAACTTTGTTTAATTAAAAAATGTAAGTAAGAAACCCCCTTCTTTGTTAAAATATTCAAAAATTAATATATACCATTATTTTTAAAAATTCTCAAAGAAGGGAATATTTGTATCTTAATTAATGAAATTCGAAGGGATTCAATCATCCGGGTTTGTTCTATTCAGGGTACCGTAGAAGGGGTAACTTTGATAGTGGAATATAATGTTTAAATTTAATCTCTGCACTTTTTAGGAATTGGAAATATTGGTTCCATATTGTAGCTTAGGGTATTGCCCGTGATATTGTATAGAGTTTTAATATAGTATTAAAAAATAGTGCAATAATTTCCATTAAACATATAACTAACGAATTTACTGTAGGATCCAAAAAAATAAATTTGAAAAACATTGATTGCTGCAATAATTATACTTCAAAAAAAAAACCATCAATGTTACCCCGTTTTACGGCAATAGAGTTCAAACGCAATATGCGCGGTAGCGGAAAAACAGCGACAAGTTTGACTCAAGATGTCTATCTGGAGTTGACTACTAGTTTTTTAACGTGCTATTAGGCTATTCCACTTCCGGTGTCTTTGCGATCGTATATTTACGACTTACAATGGTGAAGCGCCAGCCAATAATTACTAAAACAATACAACTATCTCACTATAACAATAGAAAATCTTTGTTAAGAATTTAATGCAGAAATGCCCTTCATTGCATCGAGTACCATTTTTTTCAATATCAACTTGTTGGATAATGAACAGATAGCCTACGTCCCTTTATCATACGGTTCTGAATAGGTTCCAGCCTATTTATCGATTATCTTGATTCGCTGTCTACCGAAATTTGAGCGGTGGATTTGTAATATTGATGCATACAATCCAAATGTCAAACATTAAATTAAAGATTGTACGTATCACTATTCTGAAAATATCGTACTGTTTGCGGTAGAAAGCGAATCAAGTTAATCGATTTTTCGAATTAATTAATGAATCGAGAGTTCTAATATTTTTAGAAAAACTAAAACTGAATAAAATGGTTGCAAAATGATTGAACTAAACGGTTTTCTGTTGGAATGACGATTGGATGAATGACCGAATCATAGTCATAAGTCATTGGATTGATTTATATACTCACCCTGCCCCGTCTTAGTTTAGCAATATTTGTTTAGGCCAAATTTGAAACTCACCAAAAACGTTCTTATCACATTTCGTAATGGTGACTGGATTAGATTTAGACGAGTAACAGATGTCACATACTTCGACAAACACTGAGTTATAAGCGTAGGAACACTTTACACAGGTCCACATTCGTTTAGGTAGCTGCTGAAGTCTGTGTAAAAAGTAGTTTTATGTAGTAATTGATTAACATATATTTGGTTATTTAGTACAATTAATGTTGACTCTACCAAGCTTTAAAAAAATATATATAAGCTGTCATGCAAACATTTAGAAGAAATAAAAAAAGGGAGATATCAGGCATAACATTTGATAACGGCACAAAAGCATTTGTAAACAAACTTTCTAAGGCCCTTTACACGCGAACCAAAGTACGCCCACGCAAACCAACAACATTATCGGATAGGGGCAACTATCGGGGCGTACGTTGGTTCGCGTGTAAAGGGCCTTAGAAAGTTTGTTTACAAATGCTTTTGTGCCGTTATCAAATGTTATGCCTGATATGATTATTTTTTACAAAACCAGGTTCCAGCAAACATGTTGACTGAGTATTGTTTTAGAAGTCTGCCGAAAGCACATTTCTCTTCAATTCAACTTTCAATGTTTTTTTAAGGGAAATAACATCATTTGCAAAACAACCTCAATTAACCGTTTGCACTACAGCGTATATCACTTGATGTCATTCTTGATATCAAATGTCAGGCATATTGTTTTAAGTAAAAATATGACGTTTCGATTCTGATATCAAGGTAGGCTAAATGAAGAGACATAGAGATTGCTGACGTTTATCGTACGCACACTACGTCACGTATACGTATACGCAAAATGTTTTCATCGGGAAAAAAAAACTTCATAGCAGAAAATTTTCCCGATGAAAACAAATCACTGACACAATCATACTTTAGCAATCTCTATACGCCGCGATGTGAACGTTGTGGTAATCAATGTCATTATCCAATTCCATAAAATTTTATCATTCTATGATCCTATTGGTTGTTTCATTTAAAGCAAAATATAAAGTAAAGTATTGACTATTTAGACTGACCTGTGTTCCAATTGGTGAATTTTCACTTAAAATTGACACAATAAATTAAAAAGTTCGAAAATCCCTTTGTTAGATCGATTAACGAGTAGGTGTTTGTCAAAATTGATTCCTTGACTGTCAGAAATTAGTTTGCTAGAATGAGTCTGGTACAACGTTATACCCCGTTCACATTACAGCGTATATCACGTAAGTTACAAAGAAGGAACCTTTGAATATTCATTCATTGTGCGTGAGCGCCTACACACTAAGATTTTGTTTTCGTGTTCGTGTTCAGAACAGCTGAACGTTCGGTAAAACTTCGAACTTTATTTTAAAGGCTATTGAATTTGAAATTATTTCCTTCAACCTTGTTTAAATGATCAAATCTTGTCATTTTAGTGGAGATTTAGTTTCAAAGTAGCTGAAAAGCAATTGAAATTAATTGCACAAATTTTACCGAACAGTTCAGCTCTTCAGATTTCGGTAAAAATTACCGAAATCGGCGATAATTTCTAAGTGTTTAGACTATTTTTAGGCAGGTATGAGCTTTGGCTGATGTTTCTTCAAACATGAGCAGTTCTTCTAAGCCCTAAAATACCATGGAAGAACAGTTTTGGTTTTGTAAAAGAATGACCAAACTGCTGGAAGGAAGAAGGAATACTCAATGAAATTCACAAATGGAACAGCGTCAAGTATATATATATATATATATATATATATATATAAGAACCTTCCACGACCCCAATATATCTATCTTCTATCTATATATAAAAAAATGAATTTCTGTCTGTCTGTCTGTCTGTCTGACCCTTATAGACTCGGAAACTACTGAACCGATTGGCGTGAAAATTTGTATACAGGGGTTTTTGGGGCTGTGGAAGGTTCTTATGATGGTTCGATACCCCTCCCCCTTCTGTAAGGGGGGCTCCCATACAAATGAAACAGAAATTTCTGCATAACTCGAGAACTAATCAAGCAAATGGAACCAAATTAGGCATGTGGGGGCGAGTGTAGGGGTATAAGGAGATAATCATAGGGGGTAGCCCCTTAGATAATAAGGGGGGGGGGGGGCTACGTACAATATCAAGAGCCACATGTGAAAAGGGCATACAAGCTTTTTGTAAACAAACCTTTGTAGGCCCTTTTCTCACCAACCGAGGGTCGCCCACGCAAACCAACAACATCATCGGGAAGAGGAAAGCTTCCCCTACCCGCTAATGTTAATGGTCTGCGTTGGTGTCATATGGGTGGCGAGAAAAGGGCATAAGAAGGTTTGTTTACAAAAAGCTTGTATGCCCTTTTCACATGTTGTTCTTGATATAGCATGCTTTTTTTTAAATCGGCGCATAAACTCAAGCTAATATTGAATCCCGAGCAAGACCAACGATAGGTAGGTAAAAATTCACCGCACGATTCAGTAGAATGCTGTATAATTCGGAACCAAAATTATTTGTGTTAATTAAATTAGGCTGTACTAGGCATATAATAACTATTGTATGAGACTACATTGCAAAACAAATAATAGTACTAAACGAAACAAATGATGCAAATTATCAATAGACCCGTCATATCAAATATTTTATATATCTTTTTCCTAAAAGATTTTTGTTTTCTGAAGCCAAAGGCGTTTGTTCCAGATGATTAAGAAATTTTGTTAATGTTTTCCGTTTCATTAATTCTACACCTACAAATCAGAAAAAGAAATTAAATTTTGGTATGAGACAGGTCTATTTTTAAAGAGATAACGCAGCGAGTCTTACTTTTTCGTTTTCATTTTTTTCTGTATTTCTGCATAAACAGGGATTTCATCGCCCGTTGATGAATTATTGTTTAAGTTATCTGTTTTATGTGACACACTATCTTCCAAATAGTCTTCTGATCCCGTTGAGTCATTGGAAAGTTGTTGTTCAGGCTTTCTACTGCACTCTACGTTTTCATACCATTGATCAAAGTTCATAGAAATGCTAGTATGTTGCCGATTTGCGGGTCTTTGCTGATTATTTTGCTTATTCTGTTTGTTTATCACAGCGTATATTGGTTCTGTGGCATTTTCTGTGTCTTTCTTGCTCTTGGAGACGTTCTCTTTATTCGAGGGAATCATCGTAGTGATCCTATCGTCCAGCAGTAATTCGTTGAATGGTTTCTTAGAATCCGAGGACTCTCGTGTCTGATTTGGAGCTGCTCGGACAATCCAATCCCTAACGGTTACGAATATTCCACAATCGCGATGGTTCTCACCAGTTGCGTTAAGAGCTGTCCCAACACGTATTTTCTTTGATAAAGTTGTAATGGTAAATTGTTGTAGGTTTTTACTTTCGTTTGAGCAACTATTATTTTTATTTGTTTCGCTCTGCTGGGTATCTTCAAAATACCTGGGATGGTTTGATGAAATTTTGGGGCTTACTTTCTGCTTCCACCTGCTGTAGTTTTTTTCAGGAATGATTTTATCACTGGAACTAGACTGTAGTTCCTGATGGTTTGAATTGAACACATCTATTTTTTTGTGCACACAAATGGTATTCTTTAGGTTGAAACGGTTATATAGACACAGTTGACACTTCCTTCTGTCGATAAATTCCATGCTAGGAGCTTTCTTAAGAATTAGGCTTGTATTGCAACTCTCCTTACCCACCGGCGTACAGGACTTTTGATTTGCATTTTGATTCAATTGTTTCTTTGCACTTCCTTTATACACAGGGGCTAAGGTGCTTATTGAATCACAGTTAATGCAATGCCAGGTTATTGAATTGTTCTCATAGTTACAGACGTAGCATTTCCAGATTCTGTACAGGTTTGGTTGAGAGAAACTTCGTCGAATGTTTTTACATTCACTTTGATGAACTACAGGAAATACGTGTTGATCGATTTTCTTCTTATTGAAATTTTTATGAGCAATCGCTAAACTATCTTTAACTTTAAGTATGCCTTCGCGAGAGATCCTGTTGAATGATGCGGAAAAAAGAAGACATATAAGTTGTGGGAGCATTATGAGTCTGGTTTAAAAACTATGGATAAAATGTCGTGCTATTAATGAAATTATAAATATATTTTGACAATTTCTGAGCTGAAAATGGAGGCGGAGCTTTTTTGATGTCCGGAATTAACGCAGCACTGACCACTAATCGGTGAGATCGGCTTATGCATTGCTGGATTTAGCGGCGGTAGTAGAGACTCGAGCGGCGATTTAACACACGCCGACTAGAAGATCCAGCAGTGAAAAGGCCTTTCGTTGAAAAACTTGAGATCGGAGCAGCGCTTGTTCCAACAGGTGGAAGCGTAGAAGAATAATGGACGGCTATCAAGAATGCCTTTATCTAGTCGAGTGAGAGTAACCAGAGTGAGCGGCGCACTCAGTTTAAAAAGTGGATCACGGAAGATACGTGGTGGAAGGTAGAGGAGCCTAGAGAGCCACGATAGAGAGCGCGATAACCAGAGAAGTCAACCGTACTCTGCTTTAGTGAAAGATGTCAAGCGCTCCTGCAGAAGGGGCAAGCGAGTCCGGATAGACTCCCTAAGCTGGAAGAAAGCCGCAATAACTGGCGAAATTCAACTCCCCTACGATATCTCACGAAGTCGTGAGTGGACCAAGGATGAACCCAAGGATGCCAGTGAAAGATACGACTGGACAGTTGCTTACCGATCTCACTGACCAGCTTCAACGTTGGCTTGAGCACTTCGAAGCCATCAACATAATGGCATGATTCGCCAAGTGTGCGGTGCATCACTCGCTCCAACTCTGAGGCTTCATCACTACAGGAGATAGATGCAGCTATTCGAAGCATGAAAACCAACGCATCGCATATCATCAGAGATGCTCAAAGCTGACCTCAGGCAATCCGCACAAATGTTACATAAATTATTCTGTAATATCTGGGACGCCGCGACTTTCCCGGCCGACTTAGTGAAGGTCCCTAAGAAGGGGGACCTGACTGTGTGTGATAATTCGACAGTGAGCATGCATAAGGGCGTAAACGCGATGATCGATTCTCTTCGTCGATTCTCTCTTTTGTTATTAACTCGCTTGGATTAACGTTTCTTGGTGCTTTTGCTGTTGCATTTGATAGCCAATACAACCTGTCACAGCACTACATTGAGCAAATTCAAGAAAATTTCCTTCCAAAGTGTTTTTTATGTTACTTCATACGCGAAGTTAACGATTTTCAGAGTTGGTTGGAAATGCTAACATGAAGCTTTAGTGTGATGATTTATTAGCTAGAGAATGATCTTTAGAAGAATGTAGGTGGATAGTTCCGTTAGAGTACGGCAGTATGAAAATTGAATAGAAGTTGAAAATGAGCGAAGGGCCATTAAAGCGACAGTTTTCAAGATGACGCACATTTTTGCCCAGCCCGTACGATGTACGCGGGGACTTGAAGTATGTCTCCAAGTCCACAGGCAAAAATGTGCGTCCCTCTTGTTGCTCATAAACTGACTGCGGCTGTGGAATAGTTCTAGCGACGTTTTCATCACTACCTAAAGCCCCACGTCGCGAGAGCATTTCCAGTCGATGGTGTGTTATAATGCAGTTCTTCTTTACCCAACTATTGTGTTGCTCCTCTCGTCATGACCAACGTGATCATCTCAGAGAGAAAGCAGTAGGGTGGTTGTTGCGTGCTGTACCATCATCAGCATTGTTGACGGCTACTCCCGCCTTGAGTTGTTACATTCAAAGTGTTTTTTATGTTACTTCATACGCGAAGTTAACGATTTTCAGAGTTGGTTGGAAAAACATTTTTGCCTGTGGACTTGGAGACATACTTCAAGTCCCCGCGTACATCGTACGGGCTAGGCAAAAATGTGCGTCATCTTGAAAACTGTCGCTTTAATGGCCCTTCGCTCATTTTCAACTTCTATTCAATTTTCATACTGCCGTACTCTAACGGAACTATCCACCTACATTCTTCTAAAGATCATTCTCTAGCTAATAAATCATCACACTAAAGCTTCATGTTAGCATTTCCAACCAACTCTCAAGAAAATTGTTTCACTTAGCTGTATCATTGTGGAGAGAAAATCGATGAAGAGAATTGATGAATGCTCACTAGACTGATGCAAAATTTGAAATTTTCGCTCCACAGTGCTCAAACGGTTTCAAATCAGGTTCTGATTAGCCTCCCAAAATTTAAACTCATTTGGTAAGAAACTGACTTGGCACAAACTATTCGAAGTTTATATGGAAATTACTTAGGGAAAACCAAACTTTTTGTTCATTGTCTTGTACCCATTTTTAATAATGCTTTTTCGAAAATTTCTATAATTATTCTTACGGGAAACTTTGTAAGCTACAACTTTGCGCAATATCGTTTTTCAGCCAAATGTCAAATTAAATTGTTATTAATTGTTTAAGAGATTGATAATCTTATGGCATGATGAAGCAGCTGTTCTGTGGGCAACACTGTATTCTGCAATGTGACATAGTAGCCATGATATTTGTGATCTATTCTTCGCACCAGAAACACCAATGTTGCCTGCTGAACAGTTGAATTAGCCTAATTTTCAAAGGATGTGAATCTCACAAGAACGAGGAAGGGATCTAAGGGAGCGGAATCTACGTTAAAAGTAAGGTAAATCACTTCAGGAAAGCTCAGACATTCAATATAATTCAATCTATCAACAGAAAAGTTTGGACTCCCTAAGGAAGGTTTTGAACCACTTCAGAAAAGGTTGGACACCATTTGGAAAATTAAGGCTAAAAAAATTGTCGGTTCACTTCGGAAAACTTTCTACACTTTCACTAAGCAAGATTGTGTCCTTGCCAAATGCCAAAGCAGTTAACAAAAATCTGGAGCTCCCTTTGGAAAATGTCAAACCCGCTCTGACAAGTTTGGTTTCAGTTCGGAAAAAGTTGAATCAATGCAGGAAACGTTGGATTCATGTAGGAAAAGGATTAATCAGCTAATGTTGCCTCACTTCAGAAAAAGCGAAACTAATTATTTAAAACTTGGATTCGGTACATGTTGAACTACTTCAGGAAAGCTTTGACAACTTAAAAAAGGATTGAATAACATAACAGAAAAGTTTAGACTCAGTTTGAAAAATATTGATGACTTATTCGAAAGTTAAAGGTGCCCTCCTCTCGACACATTTCTTCGATGACATTCTCCGTGCTAAGGGCGAGCATATCCTCTCGCACATCATCAAATCTAGGACATTCGAAGACCACGTGCTCTGGTGATTCTTCCACATTCCCACACTCCGGACAGAAGGGTGACGTTGTGTGTCCGAACCGATGTAGGTACTTCCTGAAGCAGCCATGACCAGACAGGAACTGCGTCAAGTGGAAGTTGACTTCTCCATTCTTCCTGTTCACCCAGGTCGAAAGAGTCGGTATTAGCCTGTGTGTCCATCTACCATTCTCTGCTGCATCCCACTCCTGCTGCCACTTAGCCATCGACACCGTTCTCACCATTTTTCGTACTCCTCTGGTTTCTCTCGTCATATAGCACTCGTAGTCCTCCACCAAGGTGATGCCAATTGGGATCATACCGGCGATAACGCATAAAGCATCCATCGAAATGGTTCTGTACGCACTCACGACTCGCATAGCCATGAGCCGGAACGTAATGCTCAATTTCCTTTGGTTCTGCTTCGTTTTCAGCGCTTCAATCCAGGCTGGACCTCCGTACCTTAGTATCGATGAGGACACACTAGCCAGAAGACGCCTCTTGCTGCTGCTTGGACCAGAATTGTTCGGCATGATTTTGGCTATTGCGTTGATGACCTTCGCCGCCTTCTCGCAAGCATATTCGATGTGGCTATTAAAGTTTAGCCGGTCGTCGATCATCACTCCCAGATACTTTAGCATGCGCTTCGAAACAATGGTGTGCTCTCCAACGGTGATTTCTGCCCGCTGAACTGCTTTGCAGTTACTGACCAACATCACTTCTGTTTTGTGGTGGGCTATCTGCAGCTTCGCTCCTTGCATCCAGTTACCAATCGTATCTATTGCCTCGGCCGCCAACATTTCCACTTCTTCCAGCGTCTCACCGGTTACCGTCAAGACGACATCGTCCGCAAAGCCAACGATCTCAACTCCTTTGGGCAGCTTAAGCGTCAGCACGCCATTGTACATTCCGTTCCACAGCATGGGACCTAGAATGGAGCCTTGGGGAACTCCCACCGTGATTCTAAGCGATTTTTGCCCCGTGTCTGTCACGTAGACCAGGACCCGGTTCTGGAAGTAACTACTTAGAATCCTGCAGAGGTAGTCTGGAACCCTCATTCTATGGAGCGCCTTGGCGATGGCCTCCCAGCTGGATTCTTCACATCAATCGTAATCACGGCGCAGTATCGATTTCCTCTCCGCTTCTGTTTGGAAGCTTTCTCGGTTCTGTCAATCACTGTCCGAATTGCATCCACTTGCTTGATCTTTCTTTCCGGAATCCAAACTGTCTCTCCGACAATCCGTGTTCACTCTCCGTACATTTCGTCAGCCTGTTGAGGATGATCCTCTCCAAGAGCTTTCCTACAGTATCGAGCAAGCATATTGGCCTATACGATGCAGGATCCCCGGCGGTTTTCCGGGCTTCGGCAACAGCACAAGCTTTTGTACCTTCCACCTATCAGGGAACTGACCCTCGTCCAGACATTTCTGCAGCACCATCCTGAACATGTCCGGGAACGTCTGGATCACCTCCTTCAACGCCACGTTGGGAATTCCATCCGGGCCGGGAGCTTTATTCGCTTTCAACCCTTTCGCTGCTGCTATGAGTTCCGCGTTGGAGACTTGTTCAACGTTGTCTTCATCTACCGCGCCATATGGTGTAGGTGGCCAGTTCGTTGGGTCATGCTGTGGGAAAAGTCCCTCCACGATGACTTTCAGCTTGTTGGGACACATTTCAACCGGCATCGTTGGACCTCTGATCTTCGCCATCGCGACTCGGTATGCGTTGCCCCAGGGGTTGGCATCGGCGCCGCGGCACAGCTCCTTGAAACTATTTGACTTGCTCAGCTTTATCTTTCGTTTCAGTGCAGCCCTGGCCTCTCGGAACACCACCCTGCGCTCCTCTCTGTCTGCTTCTGTTCTTGCTCTCTGAGCACGCCTTCTGGCTAGAAGACAACCCTAATAAAAATTGTATGGTTAATTTGCTTAACGACGTGTTCTGGGTATCATCCAAACCATTTGTGGAATAGTTCAATGATTTGGGTTATCGTTCGTTTATGGTTATTTTTTATTAGGGAAGTAGCACGGAGGGTGCTAATTTCCTCGTTCCACCAGTAAGCTGGACGCCGCCTGTTCGTTGGCTCCAGTTTTCTCGGCATAGTTGTGCCCTTGCTAATGACTCGTTCCCGCTTAGGCCCGGGACGCTGCTGTCTACCCTTAGAGCTTCGATGAAGAGATCCTTATTGAATGCTTTCGTCTTCCACTTCCGCTCGCTTACTTTCGTCCTCCGCATTTCCACCGGTGTCCGTTCGCCGATACTGTACTGGATCGCCTGATGGTCACTATGGGTGTACTCTTCGCATACTCTCCAGTTCACATTTGCCATTAGCGACGTACTGGCAGAAAGTGACGTCGATAATGGATTCCCTACCATCTTTGCGGAAGGTGCTGATGGTTCCTAAGTTGGCCAGACTGACGTTCAACTTTGCCAGAGCTTCCAGCAGGCTATACCCTCTAGCGTTGGTACATCTGCTCCCCCAATCCACTGCCCAAGCATTGAAATCTCCAGCGATGACGACTGGTCTCCGTCCAATGAGCTCTCCGGTGAGCCTATCTAGCATCTGGTGGAACTGCTCAATTGTCCATCGCGGGGGTGCGTAGCAACTACATACATAGATTCCATTGATTTTGGCGATCACGAAGCCTTCGTATGAGCTTGCCACCACTTGTTGAATGGCATACCTGCCCATGACTTGTATGGCCGCCATTCCTGCTCTATCCGCCACCCAGTTACCATTATCGAGAGGGACTCGATATGGCTCTGCAATGATAGCAACGTCGCACTTTGTTTCCGTTGTCGACTGCCACAACAGTTCCTGTGCTGTGTTGCAATGATTGAGATTTATTTGGGTTACATCCATTATTGCTGGCCCACCATCGCCTTCTTGAACTCAGGGCACCTGAAACTTCCCGTCACATGGCCGTTTCCGTCCTCCTTTTTGCAGAGCATGCACCTCGGTTGCTTTGTACAGTCTTTTGCAACGTGCCCCTTCTCTCAGCATTTCCTACACAGATCAGATCTATCAGGGCCTTTGCAGTTTCTCGCCTGGTGACCGAAGCCCATGCATTTGTAGCATCTCTCTATTTTCTTAGATACCCGAGGAATAGCTTTCAACGGGCACACTGACCACCCAACCTTGATTCGGCCAGTCTTCAGCAGCTCGTTAGCTGCGTCCGAAGAAAGTCGTATCGACGCCGTCTGCGTGCCACCATACGCCTTCCTCAACCGAATTACCATCGGTACGTCTCCCAGGTTGCATTGCACCTTCAGCGCACTTTTCAACTCGTCTTCTGTTGTGATCTCGTCCAGATCCCTGCACTCGACCACTGACTCCTGGGATAAGGCTCTTACGTTCGCCGTCTCGCCAAGAGAGAGCTCCTTAAAAGCTGCGCTCTTAACCGTATGGTCCCTTTTCAGCTCGAATAGCATCTCGCCTTTCTGGGTTCGCCTGGTTTTCACCACGTTCTCGCCTAGTTGTTTCAACTCCGGATCCTCTCTCACTTTCCGGAGGAGTGCTGCGTATGTCGTTTTGTCTCTCGCCTCGTTAACCAGAGCGTCGCCCTTACTTCTCTCCCTACGATGCCTGGGGTTTTCCTTCTTCTTGACTTCCTTCTTCCTCTCTTCCGTCTTCTTCTTCTCTTCCTTTTCATTCTTCTTTTCCTGCTGCTCCTTCTTCTTCTGTTCCTTCTTCCTTTGTTTCTCTTCCTTCAGTTTTTTTCCTCTTCTCCTTCTGGTTTTCGACTTTACGCCACTGTCTTCTCCATCTTCTTGCTCCTTGTCCCTGTATTCGTCGTCCTTGTGTTTGTTGGGGTCCTCTTCGTCTCCTGGCGTTTCCCTATCTCTTTTCTCCGGACGTGGGTTCATTGGTCCCTTCGGCGTCTCCTGCGCTTCAGCCAGCATTGCATTCTCCTTGGCCTCAAGCAGAGCCTTTTCGGCCGCTTCGGCTCTTCTTCTCCATTCTTGCAGTTCCCGATCTGCCACAGCTATGCGCGATTTGATGACCGTCGCTAGTAGCTTGACCTCCTTGTGTATGTTGTTCTTATCCTTCACGAACACATAGAGTTCATCGATCTTCCTCCTAACCTCCGTCATTTTGGTTCTCTCAAGCTGCAATTCTTGCTGTTTGCCACTGCTGGATTTCGGTGTGAATATTTGGCATGGCACCGCACCTAGCTGCTCTCCTTGGGGTCCATGCTGTTCCACTTGGGGTATGCTACTACTGGAACTCGCTGTGGTCACCTGGTTTGACGCTGGTGATCTCTGCAGCTTTCCGCTTCTTGCGAACACGTTCGCTCCTCCGTTTTCACTGTCTGGCGTCTTGCCGTCGTCCTTCATATTTTTTTGGTTTTTTTTATTTTCGTCTTTTTTGTTTTTTTCTCCGATTTTCTCCATTCTCCGGGCCGCTATCTCCAATCGTTTGATGTAATCTCCTATTGTGATCCCATGGTTATCTATGCAAGCAGGGAGGCCATGCTAGGGTTGACACGATCCTTCATGGGGGCCGTGTTCAGAACCAGATCGGCGTAAGTCAGGAATGTTACATCTGAGCCTACTACTCACCAATCATTCCTCGTCGAACGTTCGACAGAGCAAGTTTGCTTACGCTACTCTCCCGCCGCCGCAAAAGTGTTTTTCGGAAAAAAAAGTGGATTTTTTTTCTCTCCCCGATCCGAGTTTTTTTTTATACACCTTCTGGTGTGCAGTGCCACAGGCGGACATAAACGTTCCCCGGAGGAAGCAACCATCTCAGCCGAGTCTGAAGATTGGATTTTCCAACGGTAAAACCATCAACCGCCACCTAGACATCGCATCATACGGCATCAAAAGGTCATCACCCGTATACACCGTACAACGAAGCAGCAGAACTGCAGATACGGTCTATCCAGACCGGACGGTGCCCTTTGTGCTAAGCCACGTGCTGCAACAATAGAGCGATCATCTCTGCTTCATCGCACAGTGGAGTTTGTAACCGCGCCATCCCGGCATATAGAGATAAGTAAATTTTTTTTCTCAGCCTATTTTTTTTTTTTTTTTTTTGTAAATATTTTTTTTTTTGGTTTTTGATTTGCTAATATTAAGTAATCCCCCTGCAGCGTTGAATTTCCTTTCTTACAAATTATTATTTTTATTATTATTCATTATCTTATTTAGTTTTTTTGCACATATTTTATTTAATTTTTATTTTTTTTAACACTGAGCAATTCACTCACAGTGTTGACTTCCTTTTCTTGTTGTTTCCTTTCCAATTTCAATCCATATATTTGAAATTTGTGGAAAATATAAACATTTAATAGCTAAGATTGCAACCAATTCCGTTGCGGTGGTATCTTAAGTCACCGCAATGGATGATACAAATAAAGGCGGGGGTCTGTCGCTTGACATCTCTGATGATGAGTCAATAAAGTCTCCCTCATTTGAAAAGCTTGATAGCTCTGAGGAAATGGATACCCTCGAAGAGCACCTTGATCAAACCACCAGCAAGAACACTGGAGCCTATCCAAAAGTGAAATCTCTACCACAGCCCCCTTCTCCTCCATCGCCGCCTTGTCCACCATCGCCGCCTTGTCCTTCTGTGCCGCCTACTCCACTTCTTCCCCCGAAAATATCAGCGACCCCCCGCCACAAGGCGTACCCTGATGACTCGAAAGGTCCGTGGGTTGTTTTCTTCCGGCCCAAACAAAAACCTTTGAATATTTCTCGGATTTCGAAGGATCTGACAAAACATTTTTCGGCCGTAACCGATATTTTTAAGGTGACGCCAAACAAACTGCGCGTTACCGTTGATAACCTGAAACAGGCAAACCGAATTGTTGCCTGTGAGCTTTTTTCGATCGAATATCGAGTCTACGTCCCCAGTTGTGAAATTGAAGGAGTGGTCACCGATTCGAGTCTGACTTGTGAGGATTTCCTGCAAGTCGAATCTTTCGGCATTTTCAAAAACCGTGCCCTCCCGAAAGTCAAGATACTGGACTGCATTCAACTGCAGTCAGTGTCGCACATAGGCACAAACAAAAAGTATACCCTCTCAGATTCGTTTCGTGTGACCTTTTCAGGATCGGCATTACCTGACTACGTCACAATTGGGAAGGTTCGACTACCTGTACGCTTGTTTGTACCGAGGGTAATGAATTGCTTGAAATGCAAACAACTAGGTCACACCGCGGACTTTTGTTCCAACAAACCGCGGTGCGATCAATGTGGGGAGGAGCATACGGAGGGTCTTTGTCATGCTACCCCAAAATGCGTTTACTGTAAGGATACTCCGCATGCTCTGAGTGATTGCCCGAAGTACAAACAGCAGGGAGAAAAACTAAAGCGGTCCTTGCAAGCTCGCTCTAAGCGCTCGTTAGCAGAAATTTTGAAAACGACCGCTTCATCTTCCCAAACCACCCCAAAAAGCAACAACACATTCCACCTCCTGCCAGATGATGATCAGGGCTCTGACTCAGAGGTTGGTGAGAGTAGTCCTTTTGTCTTTAACGGCAACACGAGTAAGCGGTCCAAAACAAACGTCACCCAAAAACCTCGTAACCCGCATAAACGCGAACCATAAATTGACCTTACCTAAAATGGTTAAAAATTGTTTATAATCCCTGCTAAACTTTAACTGAAATGGTTATGGAACTTTACATGAACGTTTAATGATAAAGTTTCAACCTTATGTATTATGGTTTTTTGGAAATGGACCTTACAAATAATGGGTTGTTAAGAACCATTACCATTCCAAATTCTTGTTTTCTCCATACATTTTCAGAAAGAGAACTATATAAGAACGTTTTTACTTATGATTTGAGAACATTAATGGTAATGGTTATGGTAGTCAGTAAGGTCCATTAATGGTTTTGTATTATCGCTCAACTTTACGTGGAATATATCGTGAATTGGTAATCAGTAAATTACAGGCAACCAATTCGCGATATATTCCACATAAAGTTGATCGATGTTACAAAACCATTCGTGGACCTTACTGACTACCATAACCATTACCATTAAAGTTCTCAAACCATAAGTTAAAAGGTTCTAATATAGTTCTCTTTCCGAAAATGTATGGAGAAAACAAGAATTTGGAACGGTAATGGTTCTTAACAACCCATTATTTGTAAGGTCCAGTTCCAAAAAACCATAATACATAAGGTTGAAACTTTATCATTAAACGTTCATGTAAAGTTCCATAACCATTTCAGTTGAAGTTCAGCAGGGATTATAAACAATTTTTAACCATTTTAGGTAAGGTCAATTTATGGTTCGCGTTTATGCGGGAAGGCCTCTCGTACGGACTCTCAACCTACCTTGACAAATTTAAGAGGTATCGGAAATGTAGCAAAACCCCCACCACCGGGATTTAAAGTTTGTAATTTTAACAAAGACTTTCCGCCACTTCCGGGATCATCTAAAACCCCAGATATCCCAGTTTTTCAGCCAGAAAAACAGCTGAATAACCAGCAAGAACATGATGCCATGTTCACGTTTTCTGGAATTGTGGAGAGCATCTTCAATATATTCAACGTCTCTGACTCAACTAGGAACATTATTAATTTAGTGCTTCCATTTGTGAAAACTCTTTTGAAGCAACTAGCTTCTAGGTGGTCCTTCCTTGCATCGATCATATCTTTTGATGGATAATTTTCCGAATGAGGTCGGAGATATGATATCTCTTCTTCAGTGGAACTGTAGAAGTCTTATACCGAAACTTGACGCATTCAAATTTTTAGTTCACAACTCACTTTGTGACGCATTTGCTCTTTGTGAAACATGGCTTTCTTCAGACACCGATCTCCCTTTTCACGATTTTAACATTATTCGCCTTGAGCGAGCAGGGTGCTTCTAGGGATTAATAAGCTCCATTCCTTTTATAGAATCGATCTGCCTTCCGTGACAGGCATTGAAGTTGTCGCGTGTCAGGTAAATATTCGAGGTAAAAGCCTCAGTATTGCCTCAGTATATTTTCCTCCGAGAACTGCGATTTCTCGCCAAGGTCTCTCAGATATCTGCTCAGTTTTATCTGAGCCTCGGTTGATCTTAGGAGATTTTAACTCTCACGGTACAGGCTGGGCGGACGACGACAACCGCTCAACCTTGATATACGACATGTGCGACATCTTCTTGATATACGACATGTGCGAAAATGACAATTCTGAACACCGGGGAAGCAACACGAGTAGCCAAACCTCCAGCAAGAGTAAGCAGATTAGACCTCCCACTTTGTTCGAGTTCACTATCGTTGGATTGCTCGTGGAAAGTAATCCAAGATCCCTACGGTAGTGATCATTTGCCAATCAAAATTTCTATTACCAATGGTTCATCTTCCACTCGCTCGGTTGACATCGCGTACGACCTCACGAAAAACATCGACTGGAAAAAATTTGCGGCCACGGTTTTCGGTGGTATAGAATCGGTTGAGATACTCCCACCGCTGGATGAGTACTCCTTTTTATCGCGACTTATCGTTGACTGCGCTCTTCAAGCACAGACGAAACGCGTTCCGGGTGTTTCCATTCGCAAACGACCTCTCACTCCGTGGTGGGATAAGGATTGCACCAACGCGAACAGCGAGAAGTCCGCCGCGTTTAAACGCTTCCGCAAACACGGTAAGGTCGGGGATTTCGAGTGGTACACCGACCTCGAGAAAACTTTCAAGGGCTTGATTAAAGCCAAGAAACGCGGTTACTGGCGTCGGTTCGTCGATGGTTTGTCGCGAGAGACTTCCATGAGAACACTCTGGAATGTCGGCAGGAGAATGCGAAACGCGTCATCACCGGTCAACGAAGACAAGGAGTACTCAGACAGTTGGATATTCAGCTTCGCGCGGAAAGTTTGCCCGGATTCGGTGCCGGTTCAAACCAACGTTCGTGATCGTCCGTCGGGTAATAACGAAATAGATTCCCCGTTTTCAATGGTGGAATTCTCACTTGCGCTCCTCTCATGTAACAACTCAGCTCCAGGAATGGATAGAATCAAGTTTAACTTGCTCAAAAATCTCCCAGACGTCGCGAAGAGACGTTTGTTGAACTTATTCAATCAATTTATGGAGCACAACATTGTTCCGGATGACTGGAGGCAAGTAAGAGTTATCGCCATTCGAAAACCCGGTAAAACCGCGTCGGATTATAACTCGTACCGTCCCATCGCGATGCTGTCCTGTATACGGAAATTGTTGGAGAAAATGATTCTTTTTCGTCTAGACAAATGGGTCGAGTCGAATGGTTTACTTTCAGATACGCAATTTGGATTTCGGAGAGGCAAGGGAACGAGCGACTGTCTTGCGTTGCTTTCAACTGAAATTCAACTGGCCTATGCGCAAAAACAGCAAATGGGTTCAGTTTTTTTGGACATTAAGGGGGCTTTTGATTCTGTTTGTATCGATGTCCTTTCGGATAAACTCCACGATAGTGGGCTTTCACCAATTATGAACAACTATTTGAGCAACTTGTTGTCTGAGAAATATATGAGCTTTTCTCATGGAAACTCGACAACTTCACGAATTAGTTACATGGGTCTCCCCCAGGGCTCATGTTTAAGCCCCGTTCTTTATAATTTTTATGTAAAAGACATTGATGGTTGTCTTGATGACAATTGCTCGCTAAGGCAGCTTGCAGATGACGGCGTTGTGTCCGTTATAGGACCAAGTGCACCGGACCTGCAAGGACCATTGCAAGATACCTTAGACAACTTGTCTACTTGGGCTTTGAAGCTGGGTGTCGAATTCTCTCCGGAGAAAACTGAGTTGGTTGTTTTTTCTAGGAAGCACCATCCATCACAGTTACAGCTTCAGCTAATGGGTAAAACAATCACTCAAAGTATTTCTTTTAAGTATTTAGGTGTCTGGTTCGATTCCAAATGCACATGGGGAAAACATATTGCGTATCTGAAACAAAAATGCCAGCAAAGAATTAATTTTCTTCGTACAATTACTGGAACTTGGTGGGGAGCACACCCGGAAGATCTGATCAGGTTGTATCGAACAACCATCTTGTCGGTTCTAGAGTACGGTAGCTTCTGCTTTCAATCCGCGGCAAAAACACATATCTTGAAGCTGCAACGGGTTCAATACCGTTGCCTCCGAATTGCGCTTGGCTGTATGCACTCGACGCATACGATGAGCCTCGAAGTACTCGCGGGTGTTCTCCCACTGACAGATCGTTTCGCGGAACTGTCCTTCCGGTTTCTTATCCGTTGTGAAGTAATGAACCCATTGGTAATAGAACATTTTGAGAAGCTACTCGACAGAAATCCTCAAACAAGATTCATGAGTTTGTACTATGAGTACATGCTGGACGCTGGAGGTTGGTCCTTCTTCATTAATCTCCAATCGTGATTGCTTTCAAGCCTTCTATAGTTCCTCTGTAAATTTTGATCTGACCATGATGCAAGAAATCCATGGAATACCAGATCACCATCGGTCGATGGTTGTTCCCTCAATTTTTGCAATCAAGTACCACCATGTAAGTAACGATAAAAGATTTGGTGTATTTAATCATTTCATAGCGCCTCTTATAAACTGCAGAAACCATGCTCAGTATACGTTGCGGAACTCGCAGCTATATTTTACGCAGTAGAGCGAATTGCCTCACTACCGTCTGACCATTATTTTATTTTTACGGATAGTCTTAGCTCATTGGAGGCTATTTGTTCAATGAGGCCGATGAAGCACTCCTCGTATTTCCTGCCTGAAATACGATATAAACTGAGTGCTTTATCTAACTGCTCCTATACTATCACCTTAGCTTGGGTCCCATCTCATTGCTCAATTCCGGGTAATGAGAAAGCGGACTCATTGGCTAAGGTGGGCGCTATGGAAGGCGATATTTTTGAGCGACAAATCGCCTTCAACGAATTTTTCTCCATTGCTCGTCAGCAAGTCCTCATCAGTTGGCAACAAAAATGGAATGATGGTGAATTGGGAAGATGGTTACATTCTATTCTCCCACAGGTGTCGAACAAGCCATGGTTCAAAGGGTTGGACATGAGCCGCGACTTTATACGCGTTATATCAAGACTTATGTCCAATCACTGCTCGTTAGACTCGCATTTCTATCGAATTGGGCTCTCAGGCAATTTATGTGCGTGTGGCAGTGGTTATCACGATATCGAGCACGTTGGTTGGTCATGTACCTTGCACCGTGTTGCCAGATCTGAGTTATCCATATCCCTCAGGGCCCGAGGAAAACAACCCGCGATACCCGTTAGAGATGTCTTGGCGAGCCGAGACCTCGACTATTTGAATTTAATTTATGTGTTTTTAAAACGGATAGATTTGAGGATTTAGTAGTTAGTGTCATCTTGTGTTATCCCAAGTTGTTAGTTGCCCATCGGTGTACCCCCATGTTTGTCTTTTTCATCAGAGTGTCGCCTAGTTCGAGATCAAGAGCACATTGCTCTCCAAACCTTGTGTTCACAATCCCTACCCTGCCATCCATTTGTTACAATTTGTTACCCCTAACCTCGAGATAGCCGCGAGTAATCGGCCTCCGCTTTACTAACGTTAGTTTTAAGTAATTTTGTTATTTAAACAATGAATATCGGCTCCGCAAAGCTACAGCAAATGAACCTGGAAAAATAAACGAATTATAAAAAAAAAAAAAATACTCATCAATCACCAATTGGTGACGAGTTTTGAACGTATCCGGAGGCCTGCCAAGGTTTAACCGGGACGGGGGCAGCCGCACTATTAGCAACAATCAATACGAAACTAACGATTTTAAATTGGCTCACCACTTTAGTAGCCTATTGGTCCCAAGCAAACGATTAACGTACCCTATTCTAGTTGAAATTCTATTACTACACTATGTTTGTTTTGATTCGCTATGAAAGTTTGACAGATAACATCAGGGGTGTGTGGATTCATGCAGAACATGCAGGGGTGAGTGAAATAGCTTGGGACTGCTTGGGACCGTTGTTCTGGTACTGAGTGAGCCAAAAATAATAATGATTTTCTTCGGGACCCAGTGGTCTTAGAGTTACCTCTATGCTATTAGCCCACTCGCCATTTCAAGAAGGTGTCACCCTTCTTTACTTAGGGAGCAGTGTGTGTGTGTGTGTGTGTGTGTGTGTGTGTGTGTGTGTGTGTGTGTGTGTGTGTGTGTGTGTGTGTGTGTGTGTGTGTGTCTGTGTGTGTGTGTGTGAAAATCTCTACAAATTTCATTCAGAGAATTTTAATATGGGGTCCATGGGACATATGCGAGTCTTTATTATGCACTATGTATTATTATTGTTGTTCTTACAGAAAATGCTTAACCACATATGCATTGAGTGGCCATTCAATTCTTACCTAAGTCCATTCAGCAACACCACCCCCCCCCCCCCCCGCCCTCCACACCATCAATGTAAGAATGTCTTTTCTTATATGACACTTACGAAAAGTTTGAAATTTCAGCTCCCCCCGCCCCCCTAAATGGACTCGTATATATTGAATGATTCCTAAAACATGAATCTTGCATTATCAAACAGCATTTAAAGATATTATGTTATTATGTACAGCCATTCCATAGCAAAACGATGTAGTGGTTCTCAGAATTTCGTAACAATTGGCAGTTTTGTTCCTTATCGAAAAATATTAGACCCTAGCAATGGTGGCCCGAGTCCTGGAGTTTAACATTTTTTCCTTAACATTTGATACTTTTTGCGATAACCATTTTGACGACACACAAAAACAAACTGGCAAGCGGCAAAAATGTCATGACATTTCTAAACTGTTTTCTGCCAGCGACAGAACATTTTCGCACAAAGAAGCAGACAAGACCGGCGGCGCGCGCGACATAAATTTATGTCGTGTAGAATTTTGCTGATTTCTGGTTAATTACTGCATTTATTTGATGTTTATTGCATGGAATTAAAAGATAAGAATGAAGACTGACCACTCATAAGCATTGATGTTAAAATTATGCGTAAATAAGGGAGTTGGTAATTTACTGTCACACGCAAGCCTGCAGCTAAAATTTCATTACAATAAACTGTTTGGAAAAATCAGGCTGCGAGATTTTATTTATTCTCTATCTCTGCTGTTCGCTTGGAATGTAGTTATAAACGGCTGCCCGTGTGCTGGCTGTTTTGTTTCGCTCTGGACGATGGTTTTTCAAAAAATGTACTGTTGCCATCTCTGGACCCTAGATTAGACCCGTATTTTTTTTTTATTTTCTCATTTGGGTGACCATTTTCCTGTTAGGTGGTCCAAAAAATCGATTTTTTACTATTTTTTTCCAAAAATGGCATTTTTTTTTAAAATCATAACTTTTAAACCATTGAACCGATTGGAATGATCAAAATATCAAACGAAAGGTTATTAAAAATACTTTTCAGAGAAAATACTTCAAGTTCATGCGGTGAAGAAAAAGTGAAATTAGATGGCAGTTCCTTCATATGCAGAAATTGCTACCTCAAACTATATAAACCCGCACCCGAAGAGCCCGCCCATCCGGAGTTCCTGCTGTCACCAGCCAATGTGAATATTGTATTTAAAAAATGTTTTTACATTGGTAGGCATGAGTCAAACGAGCATGACGTCACATTATAGCAATCTGAAAACATTATAACGTCAGGTTCGAATGTAGTGTAGTGTTTACAGTATTGTCAAATATGTTTTTTTTTAACTTCATTTTCAGAGTCACTAGAAGCACCCATCGATCAGAAGTACTGACAGTGTGCCTACTACAAACGATGATGAAATCATTCAGCAACTCAAGGAAAAGTTTCTAGAAACTCATGATAATAATGAGAAGTATCGCATACTCACGACTTTACCTAGAAACTGGTCAGCAGATAAAATAACGAAGGAATTCGGTGTTTCTCAATATATGGCGGATCGGACCAAAACACTACAGGAGGACAAGGGGATAATGACGACACCAGGAAGAAAGCTGAGCAGGGCGTCTTTAGCAGAAGAAACTTTATCAGTCGTGCGTGATTTCTGTACCAGTGTCGAAATAAGCCGAGCATGTCTAGGAAAACGCGACTATGTTATTACAAAAAATGTTGATGGTAAGGTTAATATACAACGAAGATTAGTATTGTAAGATTTGCAAGAAGCTAAAGAGCTTTATACATGCGCAATTTCTAAAATGCACTATGGCTTTTTTTCAGACGCAGATCATAAAGCGATGGAAAGAAAACTTAAAACCCGTTATAATCGTGTCAAACAAATTTCCGGAACACAGTCATATCATAGTTTTAGGACACAAAAAAAATCATCGAAAAAAAAACAAAGGCGAAAAAAATTCTTGATTTTTTTTCCATTTTCGATGCTAGCCACAAAAAAAAATCATCGAAAAAGAAAAAAAGGGCGAAAAAAATTCTTGAATTTTTTTTTTTCCATTTTCGATGCCAGCCAAAAAAACTCATCAAAAAATAAAAAAGGCGAAAAAAATTCTTGAATTTTTTTTTTCTATTTTCGATGCCAGCCGCAAAAAAATCATCGAAAAATAAAAAAGGCGAAAAAAATCATAAATTTTTTTTCCCATTTTCGATGCTAGTCACAAAAAAAAGTCATCGAAAAAAAAATTCTTGAATTTTTTTTCCCATTCGATGCCAGCCACAAAAAAAAAAATCATCAAAAAAAATAGCGATAAAAAAATCTTGAATTTTTTTTCCCAGCCACACAAAAAAAAATCATCGAAGAAGAAAAAAAAAATAAAAAAAGGCCAAAAAAACCCTTGATTTTTTTTCTATTTTCGATGCCAGCCACAAAAAAAATCATTGAAAAAAAAAACAAAGGGGAAAACAATTCTTGATTTTTTTCCATTTTCGATGCTAGCCACAAAAAAAAAAATCATCGAAAAAGAAAAAAAAAGCAAAACTAAATTCTTGAATTTTTTTTTTCCCATTTTCGATGCCAGCCGCAAAAAAAAAATCATCAAAAAATAAAAAAAAATAAAAAGGCGATAAAAAATTCTTGATTTTTTTTTCCATTTTCGAGCCATCCACAAAAAAAAATCATCAAAAATAAAAAAAAGGCGACAAAAAATTCTTGAATTTTTTTTTCTAATTTCGATGCTAGCCACAAAAAAAAATCATCGAAAAAGAAAAAAAAAATAAAAAAAGGCGAAAAAACATTCTTGAATTTTTCTTTTCCGCATTTTCGATGCCAGCCACAAAAAAAATCATCAAAAAAGAAAAAAAAAACAAAAAAAGGTGAAAAAAAAAATCTTGAATTTTTGTTCCCATTTTCGATGCCAGCCACAAAAAAAATCATCAAAAAATAAAAAAAATGGCGAAAAAATATTCTTGATTTTTTTTTCTCCATTTTCGATGCCAACCACACAAAAAAAATAAAAAAGGCGAAAAAAAATCTTGATTTTTTTTCCCTTTTTCGATGCCAGCCATAACCTTTCATTCGATATTTTGATCATTCAAATCGGTTCAATGGTTTAAAAGTTATGACACAGACAAACTGACATAACACTCCCAATCACATTCATCGCAAATAATGTTTTAGTTGCGAATGTGCTTGAATTTGTCATGGTGGCGCCACTGAAGCATTGAGCAAGCCACCACATTTCGAACTTATCTGTGATGCCAGTTTTTTTTTCACGTCTAGTTAGTAGATGTCAGCTCTTGAAAATGATAAGTGGTCAAGGCATCCTTCTGGAAACACATACCACATCTACGAATACAGAAAAAAAATTGTTGAATATTACATCAAAACTGCTGCTCATTAGTCATTCCGTTCCTAATATTACGTTGTACGATGTACACAGAATTCGAGAACAAATCATGTTGACGACTGTTATATTCTATCAACTTTTACCAGTTATTGATGTACAATACTTCACCATAAATATCATTGATCTATATTATTCATACATATAATTTTCTTCTGTGTACGCATTGAAGTGATGTGCGGTGGAAGAAAGGGCACTAATAAGTGATGCATTACCTCGTTTAAAAAACTTGTTTCCAGAAAAAGAAAAAGCACACTAAGCAAACAAAACAAATCCCTAAAAAAAGTCTTAGCTTCTGAGAAGTAGGCCTTGATTATTCACTGCAACTATATGAAATGTAGTAAATTAATGATTTTAGATATATAAGCGTTTCAATGGCTCCAAATGGTCACCAGATGATCCGCCGGAAGATCCGGTACATCCGTAAAATTTAGTCCAACATAAATTCGATCAAAGTAGGCCTTGATTTTTCTCTGCAACAATGAGAAATGTTGTAAAATGGTGATTTTTGATATGTTAGCTGTTCAATGGCTCCGAGTTATCACCAGATGGTCCGCTGGTAGATACGGAACATCCGTAAAATTGATTGCTGTATAAATTTGATCAAAGTAGGCCTTGATTTTCCTCCGCAATTATATGGAATACAGTAAAATGGTGATTTCTGAAATATTAGCCAGGCATTGGCTCCAAATGGTCACCAGATGACCCACCGAAAGATCTGGAACATCCGTAAAATTGGTTGCTGAATAAATTTCATCAAAATATGCCTTGATTTTTCATTGCAACTGTATATAATGTAGTAAAATTATGATTTTTACATATTAGCTGTTCACTGGCTCCTAGTGGCTCGCTGAAAGATCCGGAACATCCGTAAAATGTATTGCTGCGTATAAATAAAATGGTGATTTTTGTTATATTAGCTGTTCAATTGTTCCGAGTGGTCACGACATAACCCGCTGGAATATCCGGAAAATCTGATAAATTTATTACTGTGTAAATTTGATCAAAGTAGGCTTTGATTTTACTCTGCAACTATGTGGAGTGTAGTAAAATGGTGATTTTAGATACATTAGCTGTTCAATGGCTCTGAGTAGTCACCAGATGGTCCGTGAGAAGATCCGTGTGTGTAAATGTATGTGTAAATTTTATCAAAGCAGGCCTTGCTTGTTCCCTGCAACTCAAATGGAATGTAGTAAAATGGTGATTTTTTATATATTCGCTGGTCATTGGCTTCAAGTTATCACCAGGTGGTCCAGAAAATACGGAACATCCGTAAAATTTATTACTGCGTAAATTTGATCAAAGCAGGCCTTGATTTTACTCTTCAACTATGCGAAATGAAGTAAAATGGTAATTATAGATACACTAGCTGTTCAATGGCTCTGAGTAGTCATAAGATCTGGAACATTCGTAAAATTGATTTCTGTGTAAATTTGAACGAAGTAGGCCTTGCTTTTTCTCTGCAACTATATGGAATGTGGTAAAATGGTGATTTTTTTTATATATTAGCTGTTCATTGTAACATCAGTAAAATTAATTGCTTCGTATGAGGACAGCTCCGGCGTAGTCGTTAGCAAGTGTGTAGGTGTGTAAGTCACACAAACATCGCATGTATTTAAATCGATTGGCAAACAGGTTGACACACATTTTCATCATCAAATAAAATATTTAAGGATAATCAAAAAAAAATCAGTATCTCTGAGCCACACATCCAACGAAGCCTTAAGTTATCGCCTTTCATTTCAGGGTAGTGTTCAAATGTAATTTCGGGGGAACATTTTGATACTAACCTTAAACTAAATGGGATAGTCTAAGATTTTGTTTGGTAAGTGTTTCAGTGATACCGTAAGTGAAGGTGACATTGGGCCAAAAAATCAAAAAAAAAAATCGTTCCCTACCTAACTAGAGTCGATGTATAATGAGTCACGCCAAGAGTGAAGCCAAGTCTACCTATTGAACTGTCAAACCGGCTACCTATCGTGCAAGTAAACAAGCATTACGATGATATGAAAGGTCCACGAAAGGTATTGCAATTAAATATAAAATATAATCGAAGAAATGATCATATACACGCAGTGAGCATTACATTTGTCATGCGATACGTTTTGTAATGATCAGTAATGACAATTTCTACTATTTTTCTTTAAGATAATTCGACAAAATCACTGATATAATGATTTACTACAGCCGTTAATTTTTTTTCCTCGCTTGAAGTTATTTGAAGTTGATGCAGAAGTCCTCTGTTGCCAAGTTAAAAGAAAGGGAATCTTTCAAAAACCGTGATGCGAGTTCAACTGTTTTTCTCTTGGCGTGACTCATTATACACCGACTTTATACCTAACAACGTTCACATTTTAGCAAGGAAAACAATGTTAAGCATGTGAATATATTCATCAATGATATATTTACGACTGTCATGGAAATGGTTAATTGAAATTGAAAGCTTATTTTACTAAAATTAATTAAAAAATAGACCAATGTAAAACCTTATGGCGGCTGACATTGGGCCAACACATAAATTTAATTAAAATATCTTAACATATCTTAAAATATGTAAATTTATCGCAGCTATTAGGAGTACACTTGGTTATGATCACAATGTACTTCGTATGTATGGTTAAAGATCGCTTGTAGCCTTCGTCTATTTTCATAAAAGTGTGTTCAAACATTTGTTTGCCTGTGGACATTTAAAAAAATCTACTACTATTTATGACACTTTACTTTACAGCACAAATTAAATAAAACAATTAGTTAATGTTATCTACACTTTACTCCAGAAGCTCAAGAAACATATACTAGACATCATTTTCTGTATATTCAAGATATTTGCCTCAATAAACATTTTTCAATTTTGGCCCAATGTGACTTCCTAGTTTCAATGTCACCTCGTCTTACGGTACTATTTATTTAATCAGTCAGAAGACCAAGGGAGCAAAATGCATGACGATGCTGCAACACTGCATGACTGTCCCGTTATTGAGTTTTACAATCAGGTTGTAATGTGTATTAGTCCCACTAAGCATAATTTCCCAAGCAATACACTTCCGTCTCTAAAGGTTGAGGCAACTTGATTGTAACCGGAATAAATCACATAGGAGATGCCGTTTGCGACAAGTGTGCTGCTAGGGTTACGTTTATTCAGATAAATACATAAATGAGGGTAAGAGCTTCGCTAGTACATACGAGGAGGAGGGAATAAATGATCAAACTTATACCTAAGATGATGGATATTTCGTAGTCTGAATCGTGGGTACAGCATCGTTTTACTACATTTTACAAGGCCTACTTTGATCAGATTTACGCAGCAATAAATTTTACGGATGTTCCGTATTTTCTGGACCACCTGGTGATAACTCGAAGCCAATGACCAGCGAATATATAAAAATCACCATTTTACTACATTCCATTTAGTTGCAGGGAACAAGCAAGGCCTGCTTTGATAAAATTTACACATAAATTTACACACACGGATCTTCTCACGGACCATCTGGTGACTACTCACAGCCATTGAACAGCTAATGTATCTAAAACCACCATTTTACTACACTCCACATAGTTGCAAAGTAAAATTAAGGCCTACTTTGATCAAATTTACACAGTAATAAATTTATCAGATTTTCCGGATCTTCCAGCGGGTTATGTCGTGACCACTCGGAACAATTGAACAGCTAATATAACAAAAATAACAATTTTACTACATTTCACGTAGTTGCAGAGCAAAATCAAGGCCTACTTTAATCAAATTTACGCAGCAATACATTTTACGGATGTTCCGGATCTTTCAGCGAGCCACTTGGAGCCAGTGACCAGCTAATATATAAAAAATCATAATTTTACTTCATTATATACAGTTGCAATGAAAAATCAAGGCATACTTTGATGAAATTTACGTAGCAACCAATTTTACGGATGTTCCAGATCTTTCGGTGGGTCATCTGGTGACCATTTGGAGCCAATGACCAGCTAATATTTCAGAAATCACCATTTTACTGTATTCCATATAATTGCGGAGGAAAATCAAGGCCTACTTTGATCAAATTTATACAGCAATTAATTTTACGGATGTTCCGTATCTACCAGCGGACCATCTGGTGATAACTCGGAGACATTGAACAGCTAACACATAAAAAATCACCATTTTACAACATTTCTCATTGTTGCAGAGAAAAATCAAGGCCTACTTTGATCGAATTTATGTAGCACTAAATTATACGGGTGTTTCGGATCTTCCGGCGGATCATCTGGCGACCACTTGGAGCCATTGAAACGCTTATATATCTAAAATCATTAATTTACTACATTTCATATAGTTGCAGTGAATAATCAAGGCCTACTTTGATCAAAAATACATAATAATCCAGATTAAGGTTGATCCGGGTCATCAGAAGGCCTTCCGGTGGACGCTCAGTATTTAGAACCAGGTTATGGGTTGGTTTTGTTAAAATATTAATCAGCACTACCCATAGATGCCTGTTGCTGTGGATTTTCAGCACCACCTTGTTCTAGACGACTGGTACCTTTTCTCCCCCTGATGGCCTCTCGGAAACCAGGAATAAAACCGGAACCACTTGGCCAATCTGTTCCAATTTTTAGTAGACCATAATTTCGAACATTTTTCTACTCACTGTGAAAATTTCAACCAATTTCATGGTTGAACAAAAAAGTTATACCTATGCATACATTGCTATTCGTATATCTGTTCGTAAAAATAAAAACTGCACAAGCGCGTTAGGCCCTCCCCAGAAGTAAAGCAGGTGGTGTTCGTTTGAAACGCTAATAACTTTTCGGGGGTAACTCGGATTCACATCCGGTATTGAGCCAAGATGTTTCCAATACTCCAAATGTGCTACATTTTGTACACGAAGAAAATCAACCCACTACAGCGCCACCTAGAGCCGCGAATGTGAAAGTGGCTCGCCCCCCCATACATTTTGTCGATTTTCCCCATACAAACTTCAAGCCGTTTGAGCGAGGGGTTCCCGTGAACCAAATGACTTCAAATTTTGGCAGAGTGATTCTGACCCCCCAAACTACCATTCCAGCGTTTGAAATTCCGGACTTTGACTTTTTCCATATAACGCTGAAACACTGGCGCAGTCAACGGAGTGAGTGGCAAGTAGTGAAGATTTCATAGTGAAGCAACTGAAAAAAAAAGTTCAAGTGCGAAAATCATTAGGAACTTAGGCTGTGTTCCATTTGGTGAATTTTCACTTAAATTTGACACTTCGAAAATAAATTAAGATGTTCGAAAATCCCTCTGTTGTTGATCTTCCTATTTTCGAGAAGGTGTTTGTCAAAATTGATTCCTGGTCTGTCAGAAATAAGTCTGGTACAATAGCAGGTTTATTTGAAAATTTTCCATATGTCAAATTTAAGTGAAAATTCACCAAATGGAACACAGCCTTAGGCCGTTCGCAATGCTGAGTTTCAAAATTGTTTCAAACTACTCGTCAATTCTATAATTTGAAACTGTCAAAAATAAAACTGCAACACGATCAGCGCAACGCACAGTTCTAAAACATGTTTGTAATCATCAAGTTCCATAAACTTTACTGTTCTCTATGAAGTTCTCCGTTTTTTTTTTGTGGAGCTCTTCGAAACATCTTCAACACATCCAAAGAAATTTGAAACAGAGTTCCATTCGTGTTTCAAACTCGCTCAGAAATAAAACAGAATAGTCGAGCAGTTGCAAATCTGGTGCAAAATAGTGCTCGAATAATGAAACTGCAACTCAGCATTGCGAGAGGTGCGTTTCTGTTCTAGTTTCAAATTGAAACAGTCCTTATAAAATACAACAGCATTGCGAACGGCCTTAGAACATTGTGATGCGATAGTGGAGTATTGAAAAGTTAAAGTCGCACATTTCAAAGAAGACTTAGTGATTTGAAATCCGAAATCATCCGAAAATCAGCAGCTACATTGTGGAATCAACACGAAGGACGACCAAACCACATTCATCGAGAATAGCGAGACAATGCACAGAATAGTGGCACATGCATTTAAACGCCCTAGTGCAAGCAAACAAATTGAAACGCCCCAGTGCAAGTCAGCAAAATTTAACCATACGTGGAGCAATTTTTTTCTACACTCATTAGCGAATATAAGGAGTGAATCAAAATGTCTGATCCAATTCCAATGGTACCGGCGCCCCAAACGCCAGGCCTAGCAGACTTTACTAAAGAGCAATTAATTGCTAAATTACAAGATATCACGGCAACACAAAATCAGATGTTGGCCGCATTAAATGGACTTCAGCATAGAGCTGATGACCCGTTTTTACAATTCAAAACTCCAGACCCCATTAAAAATCTCCCACCTTTTAGCGGGAACAAAAAGCAGACATACGCTTGGGTAGAAGACACGGAAAATACGTTGAATCTATACGAAAATACACCAATGTACTCCCAAATTGTCAGAGCGGGCAAAAGCAAGATCGTGGGAGAAGCGAAAGAAATATTAATAGCTGCCGGTAATCCCTCAGATTGGGGTTCGATTAAAAACATCCTGTTGAATTCTTATGGCGATCGGAGAGATTTGCCATCTCACATCCTATCGCTATTTTACGCCCGACAGGGTAAACGTACTCTTACGGAGTAAAGGGTGATACGGTCAAAATTTGGTCAAGGGAAAACGCGTGTAAATCGGTGAAATCGTTTATTTAAAAAATCAAATTAAATTTCTTTTTCAAGTTCAATTAGTATAAAATTCAGGAAAAATATTCAGTTAGGCTTCCGCTTTTCCAAATCCGAATTGCCGGGCCTTACGCTTGACCCCTGCCATCAGATTTTGTACAGCCACCTTGTCCACCTTCTTCGCCGCAGAAAGCCAGTTTGCCTTGAACTGCTGCTCGCTCTTAGCAGTTTTTTTGGTCTTCTTTAGGTTCCGCTTGACAATAGCCCAGTATTTCTCAATTGGGCGGAGCTCTGGCGTGTTGGGAGGGTTCTTGTCCTTGGGAACCACCTGCACGTTGTTGGCGGCGTACCACTCCATGGCCTTTTTACCGTAATGGCAAGATGCCAAATCCGGCCAAAACAGTACGGAACAACCGTGTTTCTTCAGGAAAGGCAGCGGACGTTTATTCAAACACTCTTTCACGTAAATTTCTTGGTTGACAGTCCCGGAAGCTATGAAAATGCTGCTTTTCAAGCCACAGGTACAGATGGCTTGCCAAACCAGATATTTCTTTGCGAACTTTGACAGTTTCATGTGCTTGAAAACATCTGCTACCCTCCCCTTCCTTTTGCCGTATAAAACTCCTGTCCCGGAAGCTGCTTGTAGTCGGCTTTGACGTAGGTTTCGTCGTCCATTACCACGCAGTCAAAATTCGTCAGCATCGTCGTGTACAGCCTCCAATTTCGCGCTTTGGCCGTCGTATTTTGTTTATCATCGCGATTTGGAGTCACTACCTTCTTGTAAGTCGATAGTCCGGCTCGTTTTTTGGCTCGATGCACGGTTGTAGACGATACACCCAGCTTATTTGCGGCATCTCGGAGAGAGAGGTTAGGGTTTCGCTTGAAACTACCGGCAACTCTCTTTGTCGTCTCAGCGGCTTCCGGTTTTCGATTTCCCCCCGATCCAGACTTCCTGGCTGTCGACAAACGTTCCCCAAACACTTTAATTACATTTGTAACGGTTGATTTGGCAACTTTTAGCGATTTTGCCAACTTTGCGTGTGAGTAGCTCGGATTTTCGCGATGCGCGAGCAAAATTTTGATACGCTGCTCTTCTTGCTTGGACGGCATTTTGACAACTGAAGAGTGAATTCCAAAATCAAAATAGGAGCAACATTCTACACACACACACCTTCAAAATGAGGGGTGTTCAGGTTTTTTAAATGCAAAATTGAAAGAAATACGTCAAGTTGATATTGACCAAATTTTGACCGTATCACCCTTTACTATTATAAAATAAAATCAATCGACACCGCAATCAAGACCACAGCAGCGTCGCTAGAAGACTACAAACTAGCAACTATGGAAATTAACAAACTTATAAGTATGATGACTCTGACCAGGTTCATAGATGGTTTAGGAGAGCAACTATTTATGTACGTTAGAAATTACAGGCCGGACTCATTAGAAGAAGCATACAACATTACACTTCAATATTCTAACGCGGCATATAGACAAAAGCTCGATAGACAGCCCGGTAGTCATATGCCAAATATAATCAAAAATAATCCAATCAACAACCAAACTTATTCTAGTAACAGCAAATATCAATCGAATAGCTCCGGCCAATTCAGATCAAACTCTGGGAAGTTCAACAACCCCAAACCTCCACATGACGATGACGTTTCAATGAAAACGCATCAGTCTAAAATGCAAATAAATAATCACGAGCCAAAACTAGAAATGAACAGCGAACCTGAGCCTGAGCCCATAACGGACGACTCAGATTTCGAAGGCGAAGACAAGCCAGACGAGCTAAATTTTCTGCTGGCAGCAAACGCAAAGCAAGAAACATAACCAACAACAACTTTATACCATATGTAACAGTAATGACAACGAAGGGAGAAATGAAATTTTTGATAGACACTGGTGCTAACAAAAATTACATTTCACCAGATCACGTCATCATTGACCATTGCAAAGATGAAAAAGAAGTAAAGGTTAATAATGTCAATGGAACGCATGAGATTAACAAATCTGCATCCTTTGATCTCTTCCAAATAAAAAAGAAATTGAAATTTTTCGTTTTCAAGTTTCACAATTTTTTTTATGGGCTCATAGGATATGAATCCCTAAGAGACCTGAAAGCCCAACTCATTGGGAACAATACTTTAAAAGCTGGGAGAAAAGAATTCAAATTGAAAATAATATTTTCCAAGCAATATCAAACTAAATATTACAGAGCAAGAGTTCCAGTTTATAGAAATCCCAACAAGTAAAACAGGTGATTTCTTAATAGAAGATGAAACCGAATTTGCTTACTTTTCCATACTACCTGGTATCTATAAAGCCAAAAATGGAAGAGCAATGATAGCTATTAGGAACAACAGCAAAGCAGAAGTTACTGAGGTACACTGCAACGAAATAGATATTGGAAGCGAATATTAAGAATTAAAAAGATACCAACCGAGAATAATAATCTGAAATACACCATACGGGACGAACATATGAACACCGAGGAAAAAATAGCTCTCAAAAACGTCATTGAGAAAAATAAACGGATTCTATATACCGAATCAGACAAGCTTACATTTACACATAAAATTAAACATAACATTCGGACAACTTAAAATATTCCTATATACACCAAATCCTATAAATATCCATATATTTATGAGACCGAGGTGCAGGAACAGATAAAAAAGATGCTAAGAGATGGAATAATCAGAGAATCGATCTCGCCATACACGTCACCTGTATGGGTTATTCCAAAAAAAGCGGACGCATCAGGAAAAAGAAAGTTTCGTTTAGTGATCGATTACAGAAAGCTAAACGAAAAAACTATCAATGACAAATACCCGATACCAGAGATTACAGATATCCTGGACAAACTCGGAAGAGCAACCTATTTCTCAACAATCGATTTGGTTGCCGGATTTCATCAAATACAATTAGCTGAGGAAGATGTAGAAAAAACATCATTCTCACACAGCAAAAAAATAATTTTGATATCACGTCAAAGTGGATGCACTACAATCATGTCGAAAATATGGTGTAATATTACTTGCTAAAAAGGACAAAATTATCATTAATACAATGCATGAACTGACATTACGCTGCTTTTACTGCATTTGTTTATTTATGTGGTCATAAAAATTACATGAAATTTTCGACATGATTGTAGTGCATCCACTTTGATGTGATATCAAAATTATTTTTTTGCTGTGCAGTCAGTGCAGGAAAATACGAATTTACACGGATGCCGTTCGGGCTAAAGAATGTCCCAGCGACATTCCAACGAGTTATGGACTCAATCTTAAGAGAATTAGTTGGAATTTGTTGTCTCGTCTACATGGACGATATAATTATTTTCTCAAGCTCTCTTCAGGAGCATGTAAAACACATGAATCAAGTCTTCAAGAAGCTCAGCGAAGCCAATTTAAAAATACTATTGGACAAGTGTGAGTTTTTCAAAAAGGAGGTTCAATTTCTTGGTCACACGGTTTCGGATGAGGGAGTCAGACCAAATAGCGATTAAAGTAATTTTGCCAGTTCATCTTTGATCTGATCCAGGGATTCACCACTGGGCAGTCCTTTCATGACAACCTTAAACACACGTTCAGTTTTGGTGTCGTAAGTAAAAAAATTGTGCTTCTTCTCAGTAAGATACTTGAGAAGACATTTAAATCCGTCCAAGGTTTCAGCCAATACACGGCATTCACCCCGACGTCCAATTTGTAGTGAAAACTTAACTTTCACGAAATTCAAAAGTTCCAGCATGGAAATCGGAAGCGGTTATCACAATAGGGGGAATCTTTTCCTTCTTGGCATTAAGCCGGGAAAGTTTACTAGAATTTTTCTTGGATGATGGATTATTCTCATCATCCGTGAGCAAATCAAATTGATTACTCAAATTAATTTCTTCAGAAGGGGGGTCAAGAGTTTGCCCCTTTCTTTTGCGTTTAGGCGCCATGGCGGCAGTAAATTTTTATCCAAATCGACTTCCAAGCAGATTACTATAAGAATCTGAAGGATCGAAGAGGAATTTTCCAAATCGATATCCAAGAAGGATTACCTCGGGTAGGGTCCAAACAAGGATCGAAGAGGAATAAAGTTGAACAAGGTAGAAATTTTACTGGTTGAGCACTGAAAAGTGCTGTTTAAATTTGTTGTAGCTTTAGGTAGTAGTAACACTTCCTTCAGCAAAAAGCAAATAGATCCGCACGGCAAGAGAGCACGATGCGGACTGCGTCCATCCAGCTCCTTGGTTTCGCCGATGACATTGACATTATGGCACGGAACTTTGAGATGATGGCGGAAACGTACATCAGACTGAAGGCTGAAGCTAGACGGATTGGACTTGCCATCAACGCATCAAAGACAAAATACATGAAAGCAAGAGGTTCTAGGGAAGACAATGTTAGCCTCCCACCCCGAGTTCAGATTGACGGTGACGAAATCGAGGTGGTCGATGAGTTCGTGTATTTGGGCTCACTGGTGACCGCCGAAAATGATACCAGCAGAGAAATTCAAAGACGCATTATGGCAGGGAATCGTGCCTACTTTGGACTCCAGAGGACGCTCCGGTCGAATAAAATTCGCCGCCGCACGAAGTTGACTGTCTACAAGACGCTGATTAGACCGGTGGTCCTTTACGGCCACGAGACCTGGACTATGCTCGTGGAGGACCAACGCGCCCTTGGTGTTTTCGAACGGAAGGTGTTGCGTACCATCTACGGTGGAGTGCAGATGGATGACGGAACGTGGAGGAGGCGAATGAACCACGAATTGCACTAGCTGCTGGGAGAACCATCCATCGTCCACATTGCAAACATTGGGCGACTACGGTGGGCTGGGCACGTCGTAAGAATGCCGCACGACGACCCAGTGAAAATGGTTCTAGAAAGCGACCCAACAGGAACAAGAAGAAGAGGCGCGCAGCGGGCAAGGTGGATCGACCAAGTAGAAGGTGACCTGCGGACCCTTCGCAGACTACGAGGCTGGCGAACTGTGGCCATGGATCGAGTAGAGTGGAGACGACTTCTTCGGACAGCAGAGGACAACAAGGCCTTAGCCTGATTGGTAAGGTAAGTAAGACACTGGGCGTAACACGTTATTTTTTTTTTGAAAATTTAGGCTTTTCTACACAACATATCAAAAAATCAGCGATGGTTTATAATATACAACGAAGTTAGTATAGTGCAAGAAGTTTACGCCATTTTCAAGGATCAATATCCCGCAACTAAAATAGGGTTTTCAATGTTTGCAAGTAACCGCCCTAAGCATTGCATTCTGGCAGGAACGAGTGGCATACATACTGTTTGTGTGTGTGTTTACCACCAAAATGTTAAATTAATTTTTAAAACTCTTCAAGATAGAAAGTCACTTCCAGTTGATGTGAAATCATACCATGACTTGTTTTTTTAAAATTCTTTGCACCAACCCCACAGAACTTCTTCTTTATTTCAAACCAGCCATGTGCATAGTTGGAAACCATAAGATTGTCTTATCAAAGCATTGATTCTAGTCCAAATATGGACTAGATATGGAGTTCCAAACGAGTGTACCCCATTAAGCATAAATACGTTAGGCATACGGACGTTAGGCATACGGACGATAGGCATAATGGACGTTAGGCATAAAGTCATTAGGCATAATGGACGTTAGGCATATTTTTTTTTTCCTTGTCGGGTATTTTCATCACTGCGACCATTTTTCTGATCTATTGTGATATATTCCCCATTTTTTTCTTTAGCTATATCAAGATGCCGTATCACTATTATTAGGAGTGATCGCCATCGTTTGACTAATAGCATTATCCCAGCACGGCATTATACTTCGAATAAAGTGCACTGCCGTACTGGGAGTTGTTCTCCAAATGTCAAAGGGTTCTATCAGCCCCTTGTCGAAGAACTTACGCCTTTTATTAAAAATTGCCGGACAGTGGCATAGCAAATGTTCCGAGTCTTCCTTTTCTATGCCACAGAAGCGACATACATCATCTTGAAGTTTTCCAATCAGCTTCAAGTGATAACGGCTCGGACAATGACCTGTTATAAGACCTGCATATATACTAAGATCTTTCTTAGAAAGTTCCAGGATTTTGCGGGTCACAGAAATGTTTGGATTAATAAATCGCTTCGACTGCCTAGCAATGGAAGTGTTCTTCCAGTTTTCCTCCACTTTTGAAGATTCCCACGCTTTTAGCTCCATTCTAAGAGATGCATCCGATAAGCCACAAAAGGGCTCTGGCCCGATGAACTTATGAGAAGATCCGAGTCTTGCTAGTGCATCAGCTCTTTCATTTCCCTCAATTCCGCAATGACCAGGAACCCAATATAAGTTGACTTGATTATGACAAGACAATTTTTGAAGTGATTGAACACACTCCCAGACAAGTTTTGATGTACATGTCGCCGACTTTAAAGCATTTAGAGCAGCTTGACTGTCGGACATGACGCATATATTTGAACTCTTATAGTTTCTACGCAAACATATAACGGAACACTCTAAAATTGCATGGATTTCAGCTTGGAACACAGTTGGCCATCTGCCCATAGGAACCGATATTTCTATCCCTGGGCCAGTTACTCCTGCTCCCACTTGATTGTTCAATCTTGAACCATCTGTATAAAAAACAATCGATCCTGGACGAAGAACCGGGCCACCAAATTGCCATGAATTACGCCCAGGGTCAACTACTCGAAAAAGTCGATTGAAATTGTATCTTTTCTCTATCCAGTCTTCGTTGTTCCTTACTAGAGAGTTGATACTAACAGTTTTTAGAATCGTAAGATGTCCTCTAAGGTCTCCTTCAAAGAGTTTCAGTGACCTTGTAATCCTTAGAGCACACTTTTCGGCTTCTAATTGTACAAATTGATGCAATGGTAGCATATAAAGCAAAGCATCGAATGCCTTCGATGGTGTACTTCTCATTGCATCTGTTATTGAGAGAGTTGCTAACCTTTGGAGTTTTTCTAACTTTCTCTGAACAACACTCTCTTTTGTTTTTGGCCACCAGACCAATCCACCATAAGTAATCCTGGGTTTCACAATTGCCGAGTAAATCCAATGGATCATTTTCGGTTTCAGTCCCCACTGTTTACCGAATGTTCTTTTGCATATCCATAGAGCATTAGTAGCTTTGTTTATTGCCTGCTCTAGGTGCATATTCCAATTAAGTTTACTATCGAGGATTACTCCAAGATATTTGACAGCATTAGAAAGTCCCAAAAGTGTGCCTTTCAATCTTATGTTGTCTAATGAAAATTTCTTCCTTCGGGTAAATGGCACGATAGTAGTTTTAGAAGGATTTATGTTTAATCCTTCCCTATCACACCACGATGAGACAAAATTTAAAGCAATTTGCATTCTGTTAGCGATAATACAATCATATTTGCCACGTACAATTATGACTATATAAACCGCGAAGCCAATTATTTCGAAGCCATGGGCTATTAAATTTTTGAGAAGATCATCAACTGTTAAAGACCACAATAGAGATGATAACACGCCTCCTTGCGGGCATCCTTTGGTTGCTCTTACACTGATGAGTGAGCTTCCAAGGTTTGCTGATATTTCTCTTTTTGATAACATTTCATTGATCCAATTTACAATGCTTCGATCGAAACCACGTTTCATCATAGCTGTAGTCATTGAATCGTGAGATGAATTATCGAATGAACCTTCAATGTCAAGGAATGCAGCAAGTGAAATTTCTTTTGCTTCAAAAGATCTTTCTAGTTTTGTAACAACCGTATGGAGTGCTGTTACTGATGACTTACCTTCCTGGTATGCAAATTGATATTTGCTCAGAGGATTTGTGACTAAATATGATGACTTTATGTGTTCATCTATTATTCTTTCCATTATTTTTAGCAAAATAGACGATAAGCTTATTGGCCTGAAGGATTTTGGTGAAGTTTTATCCTTTTTATTAGCCTTGGGAATAAAAATAACCCGCACTTGTCGCCATACTGCCGGTATATAGCTTAATATTAAGCTTGCTCGAAATATCTTTGTTAGAATAGGCATTACAACCGCTTTTCCCTTCTGTAGTAGTACAGGAAAAATTCCATCCCTACCTGGTGACTTGAAAGGTTCAAAGGAGTCAATCGCCCATTCAACTTTTCTTTCAGTGAAGATTTTGTTGGCCAAAGTGCAAGCATCAGCTCTTGTTCTGTCTAACTCAGTCGTTTCATTCAATATTTCATGAATATCCGTCCTGGTTTCATCGATACCAATTGCTGTTGTCGTCACGTTTTGGTCTTCGTTTGAATTAATAATAGAACATGGAAAATGCGTTCTCATCATCAACTCTAACGTTTCATTTGTAGAAGTAGTAAAAGAGCCATCCTCTTTTTTCAAAGTGCCCAGACCATTGGAATGATCTTTGGCGAGTATTTTCTGCAACCTAGCAGTTGCTGGAGTATTTTCAATGTTCTCATATGTATGCCTCCAGTGTATCCTCTTTGATCTCCGTATTTCCTTATTATAGGCGGTGAGGGATTCCTTATATTGTTCCCACTGTTGTGTTCGTTTAGCCCTATTGAAAAGCTTCCGGGCTTTTTTACGAAGTTTCTGTAGCCTGTTGTTCCACCAAGGTACATCCCTGTTTGTAGAGCGTTAGGCGTTAGCGTTAGACGTTAGGCATAATATACGTTAGGCATAATGGACGTTAGGCATAAAATACCTTGCTGCTGTGCAACTCTAGAAACCTGTTTCGAGCATGGTAAACAATGCTTAAATTAGGCTAAGCGTTGAATAAAAAATGGTACAAGTTAAACAAACATAGTTTATTTAATAAGCACAGTTTGGAATTCATTATGTATCATTTCATAAGTGACGTAGCTACATATATACTTAGATCTAAGATTAGTAGCGATAGCGGTTAAGTAATCTGGCAATGAAAACTCAGCATAGTTTTGAACTATATCTTGAAATCAATCGCATCTAGACATAAAAAATCACACATTTGTTATAATATATTCTTATACACATATTGCAATTGTCAAAGAAGAAAAGGTTTTGCTCAAAGAACAGCTCATGAAATAAAGAATGGTGAATTTTGTGATTTTTCATTCAGTAACAAAAAACGCTAAGATTGAATAAAATATGATGCCAAAGAACAGTTCATGAAATGAAGAATGGTGAATGTGGTTTTTCATTCAATAACAAAAAAAAACATACCTGCTGCTTCCAGGATTTCCTGCCATACTTTTCGATACAACGATTCTGTTTTTGTTGTCATCAGAATGAAAACTAGCGACGAGTTGCAAAAAAGGTTATCTTCTTTTTAATTCCACATGGTATCCATGACAGATACGTATTTCGACTACAATGTGCAGTCTTCATCAGTGTTCTTCCCACTAGTAGACGAGTTACCGAATGAAAACAGTGATGAGTTGCCGAAACAAACAAGGAACTGTGGCAAACGTACCATCTGTAACCCAATACCCTGTCCAAGACGTCGCAAGTTTTCATGAGTTTCAAAAATTAAGGCTCTTTCATTATTGTCACCGAAGTCAACAATCAATAGACGGTCCCTGATGGGGCTTACCCGTTCCTTTTCGAAGGATTTTCCACCGTCGTGAAATATCGACGGCCCAGAAGATTCTGTTGCAATGATTCACTGTTGCTTCCACCTTGCTCGGACACTTGCCACACAAATTGCTCCTGATGCACGTTTTGCACTGTGCACACTGCGCGCGATTCGGGGAATGCTTTATGCTGATTAGCCACTTAAGCTAATAAATCGCCAAGAAACACTTTCGGACCACCAAGGAATTTGTTAAGTATTGAACTATTGCACTTCTTTGCCTTTTCTTCCACTACCGGACAACAGAACAGAAAAAGGGATGTATCGCTTCCGACGGTATATTTTGTACTATCCTATATTTACAATTGTCTCCTCTATCCTACCTATGTACAATGTACTTAGTGACCACTACAAGTGGGCATCAGTGTGTAGCGCATGCGCGCAGTTTCCATCTCTCTTCTCTTATCATCTCTGGTTTAGGATTAGGGTGATACCGTTTTAGTTTTAGATTCGTTTCAATTTATAGAATTATGATTTAACTTTAAGTTTAGGTTTAGGATTTAGTTAGTTCATTTAGGTTAAGTAGGTTTAAGTTCATTAGGGATTAATTTAGTTTAAATTTAGTTCAACATCAATAAGTCCCCATAATCATCCTTCTTGAATTCATCGGGTAGATTATGCCTAACGTCCATTATGCCTAACGTCCATTATGCCTAACGTCCGTATGCCTAACGTCCGTATGCCTAACGTCGTGTACCCGTTCCAAACAGTCCGTTAGAGATGTACTACCCAAATATAATATAAATATACCTCCTTCCGATGTGACCCCAAGAAGCCACAGAGGTCACACACCAAAGCATTGAATCTAGTCCAAATATGGACTAGATATGGAGTTCCAAACAGTCCGTTAGAGATGTACTACCCAAATATAATATAAATATACCTCCTTCCGATGTGACCCCAAGGAGCCACAGAGGTCACACACCAATGAAAAAAATCTCAAATGTAGAGGAAGATTTAAGCAATTTAATGCAAAAACCCCAAACGTTTGCGTTGTTTCACTTGCTCACAAAAAATTCCGAAAATCGTCGAGTTTTTGACGTGTTAAAGGGTGATACGGTCAAAATTTGGTCAAGGGAAAACGCGTGTAAATCGGTGAAATCGTTTATTTAAAAAATCAAATTAAATTTCTTTTTCTAGTTCAATTAGTATAAAATTCAGGAAAAATATTCAGTTAGGCTTCCGCTTTTCCAAATCCGAATTTCCGGGCCTTACGCTTGACCCCTGCCATCAGATTTTGTACAGCCACCTTGTCCACCTTCTTCGCCGCAGAAAGCCAGTTTGCCTTGAACTGCTGCTCGCCCTTAGCAGTTTTTTTTTTGGTCTTCTTTAGGTTCCGCTTGACAATAGCCCAGTATTTCTCAATTGGGCGGAGCTCTGGCGTGTTGGGAGGGTTCTTGTCCTTGGGAACCACCTGCACGTTGTTGGCGGCGTACCACTCCATGGCCTTTTCACCGTAATGGCAAGATGCAAATTCGGCCAAAACAGTACGGAACAACCGTGTTTCTTCAGGAAAGGCAGCAGACGTTTATTCAAACACTCTTTCACGTAAATTTCTTGGTTGACAGTCCCGGAAGCTATGAAAATGCTGCTTTTCAAGCCACAGGTACAGATGGCTTGCCAAACCAGATATTTCTTTGCGAACTTTGACAGTTTCATGTGCTCATCTGCTACCTTTCCCCTTCCTTTTGCCGTATAAAACTCCTGTCCCGGAAGCTGCTTGTAGTCGGCTTTGACGTAGGTTTCGTCGTCCATTACCACGCAGTCAAACTTCGTCAGCATCGTCGTGTAAAGCCTCCGGGATCACGCTTTGGCCGTCGTATTTTGTTTATCATCGCGATTTGGAGTCACTACCTTCTTGTAAGTCGATAGTCCGGCTCGTTTTTTGGCTCGATGCACGGTTGTAGACGATACACCCAGCTTATTTGCGGCATCTCGGAGAGAGAGGTTAGGGTTTCGCTTGAAACTACCGGCAACTCTCTTTGTCGTCTCAGCGGCTTCCGGTTTTCGATTTCCCCCCGATCCAGACTTCCTGGCTGTCGACAAACGTTCCCCAAACACTTTAATTACATTTGTAACGGTTGATTTGGCAACTTTTAGCGATTTTGCCAACTTTGCGTGCGAGTAGCTCGGATTTTCGCGATGCGCGAGCAAAATTTTGATACGCTGCTCTTCTTGCTTGGACGGCATTTTGACAACTGAAGAGTGAATTCCAAAATCAAAATAGGAGCAACATTCTACACACACACAGCTTCAAAATGAGAGGTGTTCAGGTTTTTCAAATGCAAAATTGAAAGAAATACGTCAAGTTGATATTGACCAAATTTTGACCGTATCACCCTTTACTTGTATTTTCCCCCTTAATATATTGGGATATAAAAATATATAAAATTAAAACACTTATTTTCATATTTTTTTCTGTAATTCTATATAACTTGAAAACAGGAGGCTGTGGAGTTTTGACATCTTAAGAAGAGTTGTTTATTTTATCAAGATAAACAACTTTGCCAAAGTCGTCAAGTCTTCAAAATGCCATTTCAATGCATTAAAAAAAGTTTAAGAATACAAAAACATGTTCCACTGAAATGAAGAAATCTTAAAAAAAACAAAAATATACCTCTCTCAAATTTTGATATTTTGTTTATCGAGTATTGCTTTATTTTTGCTGAAATTGTCAGGTTTTGATTTTTTGCGCTTTGAGAGATAATAAAGTTAAAAAATTGCCGCTTTTTCGATTTTTTCAACAATATTTTTAAAATTTTAAGCTTAAACAAACCAAACAAACCAAGAAACATACTTCTTTACAAAACTTATTTATTTAATTCATTTGCATAAAAGAAAAATATAACATTATATGGTTGTAAGCAAAAACCGAAACAGAAAGAAAAAACCATATCTTCGACATTTTTTCTTTAACTCCATATAACTCGGAACCAGTAGGCTGTGTAAAATTTTACGTCTTCAAAAGAGTTGTTTACCGAAGAAATCAAGTATCTAAAATGTCAAAGAAAGAAGTTAGATAGTGGCGCCATATTTCCGGAAGAATTTTGAACTATTTGTTTATGTCAATAGATGGTCCTTATTATCACAAACGAAGTGACAGACGGAGCGGCTCGAAAACTTTGGTGACTAACCTGCTATTGCAATTGTTCAGTGTACCATATGGCAACACCACTACTACTGGATTGAACCACATGGCAACACTACTACTGGATTGAACTAGCATTTTTACCAAATGTACTAGAATGTTTTGGTTCTATCTCTTTCACTCTACTCAAAACTGAAATGCATAAAAAAATGACAAAATGATACGCACTCTTTGCACACTGTCAAATAATCATTGTACACAAAATCAACTTTGTGCAAAACCAAAACAAAAATACTATCCCATCTGGTGGATGATGGCACAAGCTTCTAAGAAAATTCTATTACAGCGAACCACATTATTTTAATTGATTTCATCGCCAGTTAGTCGTCTGTCACTTCGTTTGTGCTTATTATGTCGAGAAACTTTGCTGAAGACACCAAGTTGCGGATATGCTTCGTTTCGGAGTTATTAAATTTGCTCCACTAGATTGCATTACTGGCCCAGTGTGCAGTAGTTGCAGGTATGCATCAACCGATTATTTTTAACTACAAACTACTAGGCACGACTATCGAACGGGTGCACTGCGTGAAAGACTTAGGCGTTTTTCTAGACTCAAAGCTGACATACTCACACCATATATCGTATGTCGTCGACAAAGCGTCCAGAACGCTTGGCTTTGTCTTCAAGATTACTAAGAACTTCACGGACATTTACTGCTTGAAATCGTTCTATTGCTCTCTCGTACGATCTACGTTGGAATACTGCTCTGCTGTCTGGAGCCCGAACTACAATAATGGGGCCGAGCGAATTGAATCTGTTCAACGACGTTTTCTTCGCTTCGCGCTCCGTAAGCTGCCTTGGAGATACCCACTTCGTCTTCCAAGCTACGAGAATCGCTGCCAATTGATCAATATCAAGCCCTTACGTATCCGAAGAGATGTTTTCAGAGCCTTAACCGTCGCCGATACTCTGCAAGGAAGAATCGACTGCGAAGCAATTCTGCAACAAGTGAACATTAATGTTCAACCTCGATCACTACGCAACAGTCTTATGCTGAGACTTCCACTTCTTCGAACTATTTATAGCATAGGGAGCGCTATTTACGGCTTGCAGCTAGTGTTCAACCGAGTAGCGTCGATGTTCAATTTCCACTTGACACGGAATATGCTTCGCCGAAGATTCTCTGCCTTTTTTGCTGACCGAAGGCGCTTGATACCAAACAGCTAAGTGTAAAATTTAATTTTTAGTAACTTGACAATGCTTTCCAAGTTATTTTCGTTTGTAACTGTAGTAACTGTAGTATATGTATGTCGTCTGTATAATCTGTACTTTTTTTACAACACATCATTGGGACTATTTCTAGTCTGTTGATGCAACCATAACAAATAAACAAATAAACAAATAAACAAATAAACCGTTGCCTGCAGTATATAATTTGTGCCTGCTGGCCTCACAGCTGGATCTCGAATGTTGAGTTCCATCGTCGATGTCATCAGCAGTGTTGGGAAAATATCAAAAAATCAATTTCATCACGCTTGATTATCGTAGACAAAAATCAACAAGCAAACAACTGCGGTTGATTTTGCAAGCTGTGATATCGCAGCTCGGAATATCAAGCTAATAAAACTCACCAACTGCAATTCTCACCAAACTGTGGTGAGATTGAGTTTAATGATTTTTGCTTTACACCCGAATGCAACCGAAACTTCCATAACGGCTTGCAGCAGTCCCTTCGCGTCTGCCATCGGTGAAGATTAAAAAGAGATAGCGAACTATGCTTTCTCTTTCTAAGAAAACGATGTGTAATGGAATCATTTTTGTGTCGAGTCCAGAGCTGGTAAATATCACGACCGTTATGTTAATTGTCAATGATCAAGCACTCATGAGAATAATTGTTATGCGGTTTTGACTTCAAAATTTCTAACTGATTTAGATGAATTTAAGCAAACAACCGTATGCAATCGGTAGAGTGAATATATTATTAAGGTTTCCTTAACTTTAATAGCATTAAATGAGCTAGTAATTACGATGATCACAACACTGTCACGTTCTGTCATGACAAAAAATTCTATGAGATTTCGAAGAGAATCTCTATCATCGTTTTCTCATCCAATGATAGTGACAGAAGTATCTCTGTAAATATCGCGTGAGATCTTTAATTGAAAATGACGTTTGCCAGCCCTGGTCGAGTCAACTCTCAGCTTGATTTTTGCACGTTGTGAATAGTCTCGCAATATCAAAGGAGCTGGTAAAATCAATATCAAGCATGATATTTTGTTCCAATATCACGCGTGATATTGCGAGCGCATGAGAGCGGAAAAATATCAATTGATTTCTGATTTTGCCAACACTGGCCATCAGAATTAAATTTGGCTTTGCGATGCACTACGGAGTTGCACTAATTAAACTGTTGCTTGTCTGAATGTTGTCAGTTTTAATCTCACTACTGCTGACAGCACGGTCATACGGGAAAAAAGTTATTCTAAAAAATAATTTAGATTTCATCTTTTTACAAAAAATAAAGATTTTCGAAGCGAAAACAATCTATATAGGGGGAATGTCGGCCTGAATGCCCCTAATTTGGGCCCATACATAAATTAAGCATCGACTAAATTTTCAATAGCGGCCAAAAATATCCATTAGTAACTTCCCCATGACGCGTGACGCGTTCATCTAGACAAAATTGATAAATAGCAGATTTTTAGCGATGTGCCCAATATTAGATCCATAGGCCAACATTAGAGCCATTTCCTCATATATAAAAATGAATTTCGCAATAACCTTTAACTACAACACAGGCAACGGCTGTAATTAAATTAATTTCACTAACTACTACTTTAATTACATTAATTACACTACTACATTAACTACTTAACGGCGCCGGTGGTGTAGTGGTAAGCGTGATTACCTCTCACCCCAGCAGGCCTGGGTTCAATCCCAGTCGGCGCCGCCGGGATGTTCTGAGGCATAACATCTCTGATCACGCCTTCCTTCGGATGGGAAGTAAAGCCGTTGGTCCCCGGTTCATGAGTTGATGGGTCGATAGGTAGGGTCCAGGTGTGGGAGCTGCCTTTCTGGCACGTCGGTAGCATTGGTGCTCAGCACGGAAAACAAGAACGACGGAAAAAATAAACCAAAGAAAAAAAAATACATTAACTACTTTTTAACTCCATTAATTACAGTTGAAATTTCGTAATTAAAGGACCATAATTACATCTTCAATACTTTTAATTACATTCATTACGGATAGGGGCCTCCCTTAGCTCAGTCGGTAAACGCGCAGCTACAAAGCAAGACCATGCTGGAGGTGGCTGGGTTCGATTGCGCATAGAGAATGACTGTACTTGACACACAATTATACTAATAGATAAACATTTCAAAAGGTCCTATCTGCTTTGATCGATTCTCTTCGTCGACTTTCTCTTTTGATAACCATGGCTATGCATACTGATTTCGTGCTATTATTGCCAATTAGTTTGATAAAGAAGGTTCTTATTGAGCATCCAAAACGTCAAACACAACAGGGAATGTTTTTGCAGCTGTGTTATTAACAAAAGAGAAAGTCGATGAAGAGAATTGGTCAATGCAGATAGGACCTCTTGAAATGTTCATCTAGTAATGCAGAAATGGTACAGGCATCGAAAGCTCTCAATTAATAGCTGTGGAAGTGTATCTAGAACACTAAGTTGAGAGCACGCAATAAGCTAATATGCGATATGCAATTGAAATAAGAAGAAGAAGAAGAATAAGAAGAAGAAGCATAAAGAACGGATAAATAATTTTAATTACCGTCAGTACTACTACTTTAATTACTTTAAATGCTTTTGATAGCATTTTAACTTCAACGCACCGGTTCTTTGTACTGCGGTCTGACCCTTATAAACTCGGAAACTACTGAACTGATCGTGATCGCCGTGAAAATTTGTATGCAGGGGTTTTTGGGGTAGGGAAAGTTTCTTATGATGGTTCGAGACCCTCCCATACACCCTGGGGGGGGGGGGGGGGTCTCCCATACATATGAAACGAAATCTCTGCATAACTCGAGAACTAATCAAGCAAATGGAACCAAATTTGGCATGTGGAGGTTTTAGGGGGTAACCCCCTTAGATATGAGGGGGGGGGGGGCTTCCTTCAATATAGCATGCTTTTTTTTTAAATTGGCTCATAAACTCAAGTTAATATTGAATCCCGAGCAAGGACGGGCACACTCAGCTAGTTACTCATAAAAATAATATATTTTTCTTACAATTATTCATGTATTGAGGAATCACTATACACGCTCGTCTGATTTTACTCTAGAGTGAGTAACTTTGACTCAGTTTCGTATTTGCATGCTAAATGTCCAAAACAGAGTAACATGAATGTAACAAAGTGAGTAACATTTACTCTAATTAAATAAATATGGATCTTTACTGTTTTGAGTAAGAACAAATGTGATAAACGTCCGAAAATTTTGAAGTCCTGGGCTGAAAGCAAATTCCCAGAGAAATTCCCACAAAGCGTTCAAAGAGTGAAAGTTTCAGCGTTCTGTGAAACTTTTCTGGACTAACTAGCGTGAGTAGCAGTTGGTGTTTTTCCTTAGATAAACTTTATTTCAGCCCAAATTTGCACAGGTTACGTTTTTCTGAACTTCTGCAACAACTTTTGGTTGTGAACTTCAGAATCCCAAGCTCGATCCAAAGGAATGTTCACTGTGAGGGTATTGCAAGTAAGCTTTATGAGAAAATCGGAAAATAACAATATATTCATAAAGAAATTATTTTTTAGAAAAAAAAAATACTGAGAAACTGATCCGTAAGTTGTGCCAGAAAGCTGCTCAGTCCATTTCGAGATGTTTAATGTGTTACATCCAAGGGCGTAGCCAGGTTTCGAGCTAGGGAGGGGCGAAAAAAAAAATTACCATGGAAAATTTGGCCGAATGCCATTTCACCGAACGCCATTTCCTCGAAAGCCTTTGTGTTGCCGAGTTTAGGGGGGGGCAGTCGCCCCCCCCCCCCTGCCCCTATCTGGCTACGCCTATGGTTACATCCCTGGTTACTTCCCGGAATGAAAATAGCACCTGGTATTGTCAGATGATAGCTGCAGTGGTCTTGGAAATCGCTTAGTAAGCAGAATTATTATCAATTTGTTCATTAGAGTTTATGAAATTAATTTTTTTAAATAATTCTGTTGTGATAAAATAAATTGATTTTATTATGCTTCAAAAAAGATTCGATCAAATAATTTCCTGTCAAAATATAATATTTACAAAACTGAGTAACCTTTACTCAGTTGTGCTAATATTGCGAAAACCCAAACTGAGTAAGTGCTACTCAAATTTTGACAAATTCATACATTACTCAAAAGTGAGTAAACATGGGGTTACTCACTTTAGAGTAGTTCCACTTTTAACGAAAGTGAGTGGAATTTTACTCACTTTAGAGTTAATTTGAGCGAGCGTGTAGGATGCTGCACGCTGACGTCACGAATGAACGCGATGAACCCGCATTCATCAGTTTGACATCCAGTGGTGGTTTGTTTACCTTTGCTTGTTAGTCGTTTCAAATGAATTTGAGGTTTTAAATAAAAAAATAATTAAAAGATATGATATCCGACTATGATCTAATCTAAATACATATTTAATAAATTTATTAGTATGGAGAAAACAACTATCCATGGAAACAAACCACTGCCAGATGTCAAAAAAGTGAGTTTAACCCGACGGTGCAGCTCCCTATTAACGATTGATTGAAACATTAATAAAAATGAATAATTGGTAGATATTTTCTTTAACTGGTCAAAAATCATCTTCTTAAAAATAATCCTCATATGGGACAGGAAAAATGACCGCTTAGCAATCTTGGTGCAACCCGTACACGCTATTTCAAAACTACCCTAATTTGGGTAGAATCCACCCTGATCGGTCAAAACTGAACCTACCCAAAAATGGGTAAACTGTGTTGGGAGTGACAAATGAACAACGTTGATCGGATTTATGTCGATGTTGTTCATTTGTCAACTTGTAACTCCCAACACAGTTTACCAATTTTTGGGTAGGTTCAGTTTTGACCGATCTGGGTGGATTCTACCCAAATTTGGGTAGTTTTGAAATAGCGTGTACATTAATGAATAAAATTACTCAAAAATGCCGACGAATTGCTTCATTTTGCATTTTAGATTTCAGTGTGCTTTGTCTTCATCGAATTTGGCAAAACAAACTAGGGGAGAATGGTATACAACGCACCCCCTGGGCAGAACGCACCAGCTGACTTTCGTTTGTGTTTTTCATGGCTTTTACGTAACTTTTTTGTTGTCTTATCAAGCAGCACTTCTAGCATAGCATCTGAACTCAAAATCCTGCATGATAAATCCTAGAATTGGATTAAAAATTCCAAAACTCAAAATAAAAAGTGCGTCTTACCCCGGGGGTGCGTTATGTACTGTTCTCCCCTACATAAATTGGTATCAACAATGTTGCTATGTTTTTTTCACAAGTATTAATCGGTTTCACAAATTTTAAGACGTTTGGCCGTTTTGCCACATTAAATCTAAAACATCTTTTGATCTGATTTAATTTGTATTGCATTGCTGATATACGATAGCAATGATATAAACTTGCAATTCGGTGTACACACTCGTATTTATTTCAAATGAAAGCACAATCGGGGTGGCACACATGCCCCACTGTACCCTATACTTTGATAAAGGCTCGGATAAAGGATTGTTTGTAATTGCACCGTAAGCATTATTTTTGTTGTCTTTAAAATATATTGAAATTTCAGCGTTTTTGTTTTTGCGATATAAATTAGATTTCTTTCGTTTTTTTAATTAAACTAAAACCACTTAAACTCTAAAAAATTCAAAATAAATTCAATATAGGTATTTTTTATCTGAATCATAAACTTGTTCGGTGGAGGGTCGATTTTCAGTCCATTCGAGACAACGCCACTAGTCCAGCATATTGATAATGGAAATAACGTCGTTATTATGGATGAATGCCATAACATTTTTATCAACAATTTACTTAATGAATTTTCAGCACTTCATAATGCTTAAACACCTCATCCTAGTAATGATGCTGTGCATAATGGCAACTGTGCTTGGCAGTAGGAATGTATATGTTGGTATGAAAAATCGATTGGTTACCGTATTTTTTATCTCTGGTTGTTGAATCGGTAATATTATCGATCATTTGATTTCACGACTCTAATTACCTGTGTATATCGTTTAGTTTACTGCTTGCGACACTCTGGTGGTGTTCCTTTTTGGTTCCGATGTCTAGATGTCGAGGTTTTTTGCAATTAAGACAAAGGGTGCTTTCCGTCGGGTTGATTAAATTGCAATTGGCACAGGTCCATTGTAGCACTGATGCAATTGTTCCCATTTTCTTTCATTTTCGGATATTTTTACCGCTTTCGACATCCATTCGGCATATAGTTTAACTCATGCACATACAAATTGTTACTAAATTTTGATTTACTGATGATATTCTCGCAAAAAAAGTTTTTTTCCTTTTGATTGTGGATTACTTCACAACTTTTCAAAAGCATGACATAAATGTCAAACCACGATGTTTACGTTCAATATACATACAACATATCAGGTATATTACAACGCACGACTCGCATGCAGATGCATTTCAAGCCTCGCTTCATACGCGCACTATTAAAAGTGAGATATTTAGCAATAACACATGAAACGTAGAACAATCGGAGGGGAAATGGCTGTTGCGCTTAACTTCAAAGTTGGGAAATGTACATTTTTACTGCAGAGATGTCACCACCAGCGTTGCCAGATTGTTTTCAAGTATCAAAGGTTAAAAAAATCGGTATTTATCGGTATTTACTCTTCTAATAAATTTTATATTTTTTCCTTTTTCGAAGACTTAGAAGTTAGGGGTATGACTTTAAGATTTTCGAGGCTAAAAAACCAGGCCTACCCAATCCAAGATGAAATATCCATTTTCTAAGCATACGCATCCCTCACGATCGCTCATAAGTCTTTTCAAGATCATGCAAAAGCTAGTGGACGTTTGTGAAGGATGCATACACTTTGTAAAGATATTTCGTATTGGAGTGGCTTAGACTGTTTTTTAGCTTATCAAATTTTAGAGTCATATCACTATTTACGATCGACCTTTCCAGGAAAGTCGGGGAATATTCGAATTACCTTCTGAAGGAAGCCGAAAAAACGTCCAGAGAAAGAAAAAAGCTCTGCTGGAGGAATTTTAAGGATACTTCTAAGATAAGTTGAAAAAATATCCGGGAACCTCCTAGACAAATAATGAGAAACTTTTAGGGAAACATTTTCGGAAAAAATGGGTGACATATCCAGAGAAGCCAGAAAAGTTTTGGAAATCGGAAGAAAATGCCAGGAGTGACAGCTAGAAGAAACTTGGAAAACCTTCCAATAGAAGTCGGACAAACCTCCGAAAGAAGCTTATCGAGAAACGGAACACACAAAAATCTTTTGGAGATGATACTTCCTGGAGACGCTGGAAAAAAAACTTCTTGAGGTAGTCAAAAAGAAACTTCTGAGGATAGTCGAAAGCATCTTCCGGCGAAAGCTAGAAGGTTTTCGGAACAGTCTAAAGAAACTTCCAAGAGAAGTTTGGAAGCAAATTCCGGTAGAAAGAGATTTTTGGGAAATGTCGAAATAAATTTCCGGTGAAAATCGGTAGAATCTTCTAGAGAAAGTTAGCAGAATATTCCGAGGGAAATTGAAAAAAAAAACTAGCGGGAGTAGACGGAAGAACCTTTCAAGCAAAGCCAGATGAAACTCCCGAGGAAAATCGAAATAATTTACCGAGAGGAATTGGAAAATAACTTACGGACTAAGGTTGAAGAAAATTCCAAGGGAAAGTTTTGAGAAACTTCTAAGGGGCTGTCCATAAACTACGTAGACGGTTTAGGGGGGGGGGGGGTTGTTGACAATTATCCACGGCCCATACAAATTTTAAATTTTTTGTATGGACAACTGTCTACGCAGGGCCTCCCCCTGCGGGGGGGGGGTCAAGAATCCCAAAAAACTGTCTACGTAGTTTATGAACAGGCCCTAAGGATAGATTAAATAAACTCCAGAAAGTTTAAAAAATAACATTCTGATGGACTTTTTTGCTGACATAAAAGACAAAAGTATTTCCCGATTCCCAGGAATCGAGATCAAGATGAGCTATTAGCTTTTTCTCGATTTATGGGTAGCCAAACACGGCGAGGAAATGGAAATATAATCGAAAGAGTATCAAGCAGCATATTTTTGCCTGAAGAAGTTTTTTTCTGACATTTGAGCGTAGGCAGACATTAATAATTGTGATTATTAAAAATCGGTATAAATCGGTATATAATCTAAAAAATCGGTATCCTGATGACCCTAATAAAAAATAACCATAAACGAACGATAACCCAAATCATTGAACTATTCCACAAATGGTTTGGATGATACCCAGAACACGTCGTTAAGCAAATTAACCATACAATTTTTATTAGGGGAGCCTTATCTGTATATCGGTATCAAGTTTAAAAATCGGTACAAATACCGATAAATCGGTATATCTGGCAACGCTGGTCACCACTAAAGGCCTGTATAGTAGAGCTCGAAGCGAAGCGACAACCTCATAGGGTTTTTGATCTAATTTCCGTCCTACTAAGCACAACCCACGCTTTACCTCTCTTTTTTGAACGGGTTTGAACAAAAAATGGAATATTTCTATCAAAGATTGCTTCTAAATTTATTCACCTTTCCATAAGTACCGTTGGATTTGATAAAAAGTCACAAATTGTTGAGATATTGTTGAAAATCTAATACTGCGTCTTGATTCTAAATTCGTCCTATGAGGTTCAATTCCGTCCTAACGCATTGAAATGCCATTCCCAACAAACAATTCAGAGTCACAAATAAGCATATTTATTGAATAAATGCTGTATTACAGTGAACAATGCTGAATAAAACGAGTTGTCGAATTATATGCTGAAAAAACCTCATTGAGATTGATAGATGCACCATTATTCCGCTGTTTTCTCTGATCTGATTAATTTAATTAATAAAAGCTGTATAAACGTTGGCTGTCTTCCCAATTCAACGCCAGAAGTTTGATCTAATAACAAACTGAATAAGTGTAATTTGCACATACATTTATACTTCAAGTCGACTGTTTTCAATTGATTTAATAACATGCTTTATTAGACGTCTAATAAATGTTTTCTAGCTCCATTGTTAGATTTCATTGCATTGCTTTATAATATTGCTGAATAAAGGTGAATACAGTCAACATATTAGCTCATATACCACTATGCGTCCATGTTTTAATCGCATGCTTTGTAAATGCTTTATAAACGACGTATTAGATTCATTATTCCACAACACTGGTTCAGGCTAACAACAAAACGAAATTGGTAGCATAGTGGTTACCGTTTCCGCTTTCCAAGTAGAAGATCGTGAGTTCAATACCAAGCTCAACCCTGTTTTTAATTGTGTAATCATTCTCACAGGGCCTCGAAGGAGCTTGAGTTGCGATCGGGAGTGCTGATAGGTATTCACTTTCAAGCAAGCTTTTATTTATTATTGAGCTGCCCATATGATGAATTCTAGGATAGCTCAGATGGCAAGGCAAGCGACTAGTGATCGGAAGATACATGGTTCGAATCCCATGCAACGAAATGTATATGTATGTAAAAATATTTGTAATATCTCTGTGAGTGGTGTGGTACCGTGCTGCGTCAGAAATAATGAAAACAATCACCCTTCCTTCCACTGTGCTCTGGTCTGTTATTCTTGAGTTAATTTCCTCACAGTTGAATAATCGTTTAATAAATGTATAAAAATGTCTAATTAAACGTTAATTCACATGAGAATAAAGCGTAAGGAAGCAGTGATGTCTAAAAAACGCTGAATAATCAAAAATGTTATCGAATAAAGCTCTGTTACAACTCATATAAGTCGAATAAAAGCTGCTCGACATACCTTAAACAACACCAAGTAGATCAATAATGTTGTGGTTGAATAAATTCTCCAGATTTGTGTGAACAAAGCCTGAAAAGAAGCTATTATTAAAAATAATACAAGTATTATTAAGTATGCAGTTGAATAAAATCGTCAAGAAACCGTTTCTTCAATAGACGATTGTTTGTTGGGTTAGATTTCCTTCGTCCTACGGATAAACGTAGAAAAAGGGGATTCGCTAGGAGTGCTTCTTTTGTTTTGAGAACAATGTGCGTAATAATTCATACAATGCTCTCTAATAGGATTTATGCTGTAGCTAATGAACTAACGCATCGGAACAAACCTATTATTGATTTGTGCACGGTGAAATCATTGATATTATTGATCTTTTCTGATCGATAGAACGGAAATGGGCGATTACGATGAAGTAGCGCTCTACCCTACAAAATACTAAAAAATGTTCACCTGCGTGAAAGACAATTCGCAAATTGTTCACTTCGCTTTGAACTGTAAACAGATACGATCCAGCGAAATCTTATTTTGTGGATCGTATCTTTTTCGCTTATAGTACGTTCTCACTACAGATTTATAACATGTAATAGCGCTATCTTGATGGTGGTTTCTGTGTTGCAATTATTTGACAACCGTTATAACATGTTATAAAGGCTCAAGCGCAATGACAGCGGAAGCGGAACGGCAGCGGCAGCGGAAAAGCCCGATCTGAGTAAGCCTACTTGTCGGATTGAAAACTAGTTAGAACCAAATCGACTTCGGTTAGGCTTTTTGATGTCATTTGTGACAACTGCCAAACTTTCCGTTTCCGTTCCGCTTCTGCCCACATTGCGCTTGGGCCTTAGCTCTCCAGTCTGGACAGCGTTTTATACGTTGATTTTTTTTCGCGCATGCAGCGCTAGGAGCGCTAGCGAAAAGAGCAGCAGCTAAGCGAAAAGTTGACGTTTCGAGAAAGAGCGTATCTGTCAGATTTTCACTTCACCGGAGGTGTAATCTGATCGATTTCGTTTCACATGAACTGTAAACTGCGAAAAAAGGAAACTGGAAAATGTTCCACAAACATTTTTTCACAACCTTTTTCGCTAGCGAAATTTCATGATTTTTCGTGTGCTTCAATTTTTGTTTCGCTTCGATCTATATACTAGGCTTAAAATGGAGAAAAAAAAACCAACAAAATCCCACAATGGATTATAGATACTTATAGCGAATTCTTTATTATCGGGGTTAACACCAGTTCCAACCCAGTGCGAAACCGAACTTTTTGTCAGTGTGAACCTCAACCTCAGAGTCTATGTTATAAGAAAGACCGGCACACAATGCATACGTTTTCGGATTTTTTGACAGATAATGCATGGGCTAACTGTCAAGAAACCTGAAAACGTTTCTATTTTGCGCCGGCCTTAAGAGTCCCGCCAAGAGTGAAGCCAGAAGTACCAATCGAATTGTCAAGCGGGGTACCAAATGAGGAAAGTAAATAAACACCATTGTTCCCACAGCCAATCAACTACAAGTATTGCATTCATTATTGACAATATTTTAGTAATTTTATACCCTGTTCTCATTACGCTCTATATCACGTAATATAGCGAGATGATATCGATATCAAGTGGAGGTGTTCACACTACGCTATCGTGATATAGCATGACGTTCATACCAGATCATAAACAAAAACAATAAAGCTTCAGAATCATTTGAATCAAAACATAAATGCGATCAATGCGAACTTTTAATGTCACTCCGCACGCCAATCTTGGGTCATCTTTTTTGTCAGTGTGCCGGTCATGCTGCGATTGTGTGTAAAATACTCGGTAAAATTAGGTTTTGCACCGTCGGGGTTAACCTCAATCTGATGACAGCTCACTGGTACTGTTTACGTGGACTTAGTCGATTTTTTCTTGGGAAGATTTACTGGATAACCACACTTTTGCAATGTCCACGAGCCACATTCTTTCACCACGCATTTCCTCGACAACATCATAACATCGACAACGACATGAGCAACATCCTTTCTACGCGCTGTTCCTCGACAATTTTCAAGTTAAAATTCTGAAATTTTAAAATATATTTTTTTTCGAAAAAACGACTAAGTGCTTGCCCGAAAAAAAAAAATTACAGTGAAATTTTCAGTGGAAACAATGCTCTAACATTAATATTTATTGTCGACAATAAAAATGATTGTTATAATGTTGTACCCTTCCGAAAACGGCAAAACTGCTACCTAGCTGTACAATGAATGTACATAATAAAATGTTGTTACAATGATTTTTATTGTATTTTTCATTTATTTTATTTTATTTATTTATTTATTTATTTCGTCAACCAACGTAGACTAGTACAACTAATACAGTTTTGTTTTCTTAAATATATATTTATGTAAAAAAAAGTAGTGTCAGCTTTCTTGTCTTTTCTTTTATGAGTTGTTATTTCTTATGGAATAAAAATATTGCTTTAGTTTATGCCGAGACATTGTAAAGTCAATGGTTTCGCAGTGTTTATTGTAAGAGGCCATCATGCGGTTTAATGGCCTATATTTTGCATAATTTGTGCGATGATGTTTTATGGCAAATAAATTTCGATTTCGGAGTTGCCGAGTGGGTGCATGGAAATTTAATTTTGATAAAAGTTTGCAAACCATTGCATATTCACGACGCTCTTTTAATGTTTGTATGTTTATAAGCATGCAGCGTGCTTCATATGATGGAAGAGGAAATGAAGTCCAACCTAATTTACGAAGAGCGTATAATAGAAATTGTTTTTGTACTGATTCTAATCTTTCTTCGTGCGTGATTGAAAATGGAGACCATACAATGCTGCAATATTCCAGTATTGACCTCACATAGGCAATATATAGTGTTTTAATTGTGTAAGGGTCCTGAAAGTTATAGCAAAAGCGCTTGATAAAGCCTAGCATGTTATTTGCCCTGTGAATAATTGTATTGTAATGGTCTATGAAAGTTAGCTTAGAGTCTAAGATAATTCCTAAATCCCTAACTCTTTCACATTTGTCTACAGTTTGATTTCCTAATGCAATTGAAATGTTTGAAGTTGTTCTTTTTCTACTAAATGATATTAAGTTACATTTTTTTACATTCAATTCTAGTAGACTTTTTTTGCACCATATGTAGAATATGTGTATTTCATTCCGGAATATATTGATGTCTTCTTCATTTCTTATTTCCAAAAAGAGCTTCATGTCGTCGGCATAAATAAGCAATTTAAGTTTTTTGAGAATGTAAGATATGTCGTTTACGTATAGAATAAAATGAGAGCCTTGGGGGACGCCTGAAGTGACTTGAATTGGGCTCGATTTCTTTCCGTTGAATTTAATTATTTGTTGGCGGTTAGTTAAATATGATTCAAGCCATTTCAGGAGCCCTGACTTAATTCCATTTTTTTGCAGTTTGAAGAGTAGCATTGGTATGTCAATGCGGTCAAATGCCTTGCTAAAGTCTGTATAGAGAGCTTCTACGTGGTTTCCATTATCCATTGCATTCAATGAATAGTCTATACATTCAAGTAAGTTGGTCGAGGTCGAACGACCCTTGAAAAAGCCGTGTTGCATGTCAGTAATTCTATTTTTGATTTGGAGAAATAGTTTTTCGTTGATAATTGACTCGAAAAGCTTAGGAATGCAAGAGATAATGGCTATACCACGATAATTACGTACGTCAGATTTTCGAACAGATTTAAAGATAGGTACTAGAAATGAGCTTTTCCAAATTTTAGGGAAGGTTCCGGATTCCAGGGACATATTAAAAAGCCAAAACAATGGAGCAGTGAGTTCCATTGCTAGACATTTAATAAATACTGGAGGAATTCCGTCAGGTCCAGGACCTTTTGAGGCATCTAAATTTTTTAAAGCCTGCAAAATGTCCTGCACTTGAAGTTGATTGAGGCCAATGTCCCTTGAAAACTCTGGATAAAATGCAAAATAATCACGGTCACGATTTTCTTCAGAAAATGTCGTATAAATTTCTTGAAAAAATTTTGCGAATAGATTACAGTTTTTTTCCGAACTATCACCGACATTTTCGTCTAGATGCATTATTGAAGGAAAATTGTCAGATTTTAATTTCGTTTTTACGTAATTAAAGAAGTTCTTCGGACAGGACTTTATTTCACGTTCAGTTTTTGCATTATATTCTTCAAATGCAGTACTGATCGAATGGGGCGACACATCTAAATCTCAAGTTTAGATGCTCAACAAATCTCACACTAGCGAATCAATCTTCGAAAAATCTTCTTTCATTTGGCGCATCTACTTGCATCGTGCATCATCTTTTTGCAGGAAATCTTCAGAATCGTCATCAATCTTCTTTCTGTCTACTCAGCGTGCACGCAGCTAGCCACAGTAAAACACAATCTTTTCTGCATCGTAGATAGAGTCGTCCCTTTCGGTACTGATAGCTAAATTCAGTTGATCGCATAGATCCAAATAAATTAATAAATTATTACTACTATTGTGTTTTTTATAAATTTTATGTGCTTTTTGCTTCCGATTTTTCAAGTTTTTTATTTGTCTGTTAAACCAGACTGGATTTTGTGTGTTTCTGTTACGTCTTTTTTTCTTCAAAGGTATTTCTTCCGAAATTATTTCTGTTAAAATTTTGTAGAACACGTCTATACCAATTTCGACATTTCCTACATTCCTTAAAATTAATTGCCAATTGACACTGTTTAATTTAAATTTTATTTTTTTCGTAGTCTGCTAATTTGTATTCAAAGACTTCTTCGTATTCGCAGTCGTTGGGTCTTTGGTTTTCATGCATAAATAAAGAATATTCGATTGCTGTGTGAAACGCTTCATTTTTCCACAGTGGATATAATGATTCGGTCACACAGAAATCTTCATAAATATTCGTTAGTAAAAAGTCCAAATAGCAATTTTGTTGGTTTTTGATGTGGTTTCACCGGCTATGTGTGATTTCACCCAAATATGCTCAAATTCTGTAAATTTTGGTGTAAAGATAATTTCTGAGTTAAAATTGGCCGAAAGAGCTATAAGAACTCCACCACCTGACTTCTTCTGTGTTGCATGAAAATTTCTGTCGTCTCTGAATACATTAAAGGCATTTCCAAAGATTTCTTCACTTTTTACTTTTTATTTTTTCGATCACGAACAATAATGAACAACTCTATTATTTACAATAAAAATTGTTGTTACATTAAATATTGGTGTGTTTTGTGACTATGAGAGGGTCAGCAACACTGCCAATGTAATCAAGATCAGAGCTGCCAGGTGGTTTGATAAAAATCTGTATCCACTCTTTTAAAAAATCTGTATTTTCTGTATTGACGATTTTTTTTCTTAATTAATCATGTTTTGCTGTTTTACAAATACAGTGCATACAAAATATCCATAAAAAGTGCTTAACCACCTATTCGGGCTATCGTACTAACCATACGGGATATAATTGTGCCATTTGTGATATCGTCCGTACTTATTTATAATCGAGTGATATGAAGCCGTTTGAAAATGTATGGAGATTTTAGTTTCTATTCATTATCTTCCTGATAAGCAGTTTTAAATGCAAAAAAGTGCACGAGTTCATTACTATTTGATATTTTTAATATAGATGAATACAATTAATTACATCATTTGTGTGGTAGTTACACCGAAAAGTCGAGAGATGTCGCCCCGCCAGTGCTGGTAAAATCATTTTTGCAGTATGGAGAATATCAGAAAATCCGCAATTTCTTACGAAATACATTTTCAATGCAAGTGAAATGTTTACGAGTACTTGTATTTGTACCATTTTAATGTGCTCGGGCACTTTTCTTGTATTTAACATACATGCTTATATTGGAAATATTCAATTAATACTGTAAATCCCCATACAATCTCAAATCGTTTACTACCAGCTCCATATGCATCCGAAAGCGGTTGGTCCTCTGGTTGTGAATGCTGTCAAAAACACCATAACACGATTAATTGTCGATGGAAATTTGATAGGTTCCCGAGCAGAGGGTGACAACAAAATGAAAACAAGAATTATGTTGTTTTCATTATTCCTGATAACTCAAATTGATTGCATTTTGATGGAGTTGATGGCTACCCTAATAAAAATTGTATGGTTAATTTGCTTAACGACGTGTTCTGAGTATCATCCAAACCATTTGTTGAATAGTTCGATGATTTGGGTTATCGTTCGTTTATGGTTATTTTTTATTAGGGTAACAGAACAAAAATGAGAGCTAAAAGATATGCGAAGAATATCAAAATTATAACATATATTGATATTAGTTAGAACTGCTTGATAACTTATTTTTATATAAATTTTTTTTTCTCAAGCATTTTATAAAAATCTGTATAAATCTGTATTGTAATTTAAAAATCTGTGAAAAATCTGTATTCTGTATCGGGTCTGTATTAAGATTAAAAAATCTGTTTAATACAGATAAATCTGTATAAATGGCAGCGCTGATCAAGATAGGCGCTGCTCGTATGGCTCTTGCTTTGACAGTTCGTTTGGCTCTATTCGTTGCCAAGTCAATTGAACGCCTACGACCAGATCGGTTTGAGTTGAACTCAACTCTCCTGCCTCATCTAAATCCCGCTTAATGCAGACCTTTTCCGTGCAGTCAATAATCATACAATAATAATAAAAAAAAATCCACCACTTGAAGATGTCAGGAAATAACTCTCAGGAAGCATATTTCATGGGCGATTCTCTCCAGTTGAATGCATTAACTTATCAACGACGCTCAACCACCAAGGAGACGTGACCTAGAGAGATCGAGTGCAGGGGAGTTGACCTCCATTTCTCACAAGTTCCGGATCGAATCTCAATCCATAGCCAGTAAAAAAAGGACTCACCCGTAACAGACATACCACAGACAAACAGACGTAACTCTTCATTGTGTATCTTCGTTCGCGCATTTAACGGTTGATTTGAATATTATCAGTTCCGCGAACTACTCGCCGCAGCGCTGGCATCGGATCACTTTGACGTTTCTATACATTCTATATAACTTTTATGCAATATTGTTTGCGAGTTAGCGAGCAAGCTTGTTTTCCGCGAGAAGCCTGAAAGATGTCGCTACTGAGGTCCTATGTTTTGAGATACTATGTTTTCAAGAAAAACCTTTTCAAAGAGTTACTTCTGTTTGTCTGTGGTTACATAGATCATTTATGTTTTCAACATTATTTGTTTATTTGTAAGCATTATGAGTGCATAATTTAAGTTATACGAGTTAAACGAACAATATGAGTATTGGACAATGCATTACCTTTTTTTCAACGGTACACGGCGAATGAGAACAACCCAAATTTTAGTTTAGTTCACTCATAATCGCCAAAAGTGCAGGAACTCAGCGATGAGTAAATTTGCCTCATGTTTTCCCAGGTTTTTCCAGGATTTTCCAGGGAAAAATTCCCGAATTTGAGAAAAGTAAAGATTGGATTCACTCAGTCTTTTGGTACTACTTAGAAACTGAATAAAATTTTCGTCAATTTCCTCATTTTCCGGCAGATTTTTTAGGTTTTCCACAGGAAACCATGACACAAATTTTACTCATTGCTGAGTTAACTAAACTCAAATTTGGGTCGTTCTCATTCGCCGTGTATATCGCAACACTGCCCACAGATTGTTTTGGTCGATCGTTGGTGGTCGCGTGAGCTGCTTTTTATTTGATAACAGTGTTATTTTAGGGGCTGTTCATTAACTACGTAGACAGCTTTTCGGTATTCTTGACCCCCCCCCCCCTTCCTCATGCGTAGACAATTGTCCATATAAAAATTTTAAAATTTGTATGGGCCGTGGATAATTGTCAACACCCCCCCCCCCACGCGGAAATAGTAGAAAAATGATTGACATGAAAATTCCGATGTGCACAATCACATTGTTTTGGTTTGTTTTACTCGTATAAACACAAAGGACCGAAATACAGATCTGCATTGTTTTGGTTTTTCTGATACTTCAGACGTTTGTCTTGATGAAAATAGTCAAACGTCTTATGTAACAGTGAAACATCGTTAATGCAAATTTGGACTTCAGACGTTTTGTTAATTTAGAATTATCTCAATTCAATTGACATTAATCTGAATGTGTGTGTGTGCATAATGTTCTTAGGTACAAATGTTGCAATGTGCATTTATAAACTCGATTTGTTTACATTTGTTACTTAGGACCTTTTGAAAAGTTCGGCGAGAACTGTCATCAGATTAAGGTTAACCCCGACGGTGCAAAACCTTATCCCGGCACCCAGTATTTCTGACACCATGAATGTTTTGGTTTGAAATCGCAAGGATAAGTCCGATTGATTAAAGCCCTACAGTAAAAGTATGGACGTCTGTCAAAAGTTGTTCCAATCGAACCGTCAAAATGCACCGCTTTGCTCGATTGGAACAGCTTATTTCAGTTTTGTGGTGAGAGTCGTCCATACTTTTACTGTAGGGCTTTAGGATTGATGATAAAGGCCCAAGCGCAATGTGGGCGGAAGCGAGGGGGGCGACACATCTAAATCTCAAGTCTAGATGCTCAACAAATCTCACACTACCGAATCAATCTTCGAAAAATCTTCTTTCATTTCTCGCATCTACTTGCTTCGCGAATCATCTTTTTGCAGTAAATGTTCAGAATCGTCATAAATCTTCTTTCTATCTACTCAGCGTGCGCACAGCTAGCCACAGCAAAACACAATCTTTTCTGCATCGTAGATAGAGTCGTCCCCCTCGGGCGGAAGCGGAACGGAAAGTTTGACAGTTGTCACAAATGGCATCAAGATGCCTAACCGAAGTCGATTTGATTCTAACTAATTTTCAATCCGACAAGTAGGCTTACTCAGATCGGGCTTTTCCGCTGCCGCTGCCGTTCCGCTTCCGCTGTCATTGCGCTTAGACCTTAACGCGGGAAGAGAAAGGTGCTCGGGAATGTGGGTATGTGTATGCGGTGTTTTGTGTTCATAGGAGAATAAAAGTCCTGAGTTTTAGGGTTTTATAATGCCCTCAAAGGTAGAACAGAATCAGACCCCCTTCACTCTTCGGAATTTATAAAGACCGATAACAGCGCCAAATGGTTTGTGGCGAGACAACGTTGAACTGCAGCGCTGGAAGAAAACACGCACACCAACATCTATACATGAACGAACCCCAAGGGGTAGGTCACTCCGCACACCAATCTTGGGTCATCTTTTTTGTTAGTGTGACGCAAGTATGCCGATTGTGCAGGTCATTGAGTTCTCCAAGCAGGATCTCACGAACAATACACTAATAACATAATTTTACACACGTAAAACTGTCATGTGCACGGTAAGAATCAAACATCCATTTATGAGTAAAAGTGAACCCATTGTCAATAAAAGCGGCACTAGAGTCGGTGTATAATGAGTCACGCCAAGAGTGAAGCCAAGTCTACCTATTGAACTGTCAAACCGGCTACCTATCGTGCAAAGTAAACAAGCATTACGATGCTATTAAAGGTCCACGAAAGGTATTGCAATTAAATATAAAATATAATCGAAGAAATGATCATATACACGCAGTGAGCATTACATTTGTCATGCGATACGTTTTGTAATGATCAGTAATGACAATTTCTACTATTTTTCTTTAAGATAATTCGACAAAATCCCTGATATAATGATTTACTACAGCCGTTAATTTTTTTCCTCGCTAGAAGTCATTTGAAGTTGATGCAGAAGTCCTCTGTTGCCAAGTTAAAATAAAGGGAATCTTTCAAAAACCGTGATGCGAGTTCAACTGTTTTTCTCTTGGCGTGACTCATTATACACCGACTCTAAGTGGCACCACTAATTTAATGATTAATTCATTATGCCAATTAAGTAGTAACTGTTAGCTACTGTTAGCAGAAACTCATTGTTATTAAAATAATTTAGTCATTAATGAGTAAAGCCACCTATGTATGTATGTAAGTAGCCACCATCCTAGCTTGGGTCTTGCCCTGCATGCGGCTCCACTCAACAGCAAGATCAAATTCCGTCATCATTCTGAATTCAACATACTGCTGTATGAAGGGCCAAAAAGGGTTGGACGGGCCCGTAAGCAGAGGCACTTACGCGAAACCCGCGGGAATAAGAGAATCTCCTTCCAACAATATGATCCAACAAAATGAATAACGAAATTCGCAATACATGTTAAGCTTTCCACGTGATGGTTTGTTAAAGAAGAGCGCGTCAAATTCATTGCAACTGTTGGAGTGAAATGTAACTATCTAAAATGACAGTACACATTCCCTCCTAGACTCCGGTTGGCACTCCACTCCATTGTCCAGTTACAACTTCAATGATGCCCTGATGCTCCCTCCCCTCCCAGTATTTATTGTTATTTACATTATGAATTTATATATAATCATGTAATATATAATGTATATAAAATATGTAGTAGAATGAAAAATATAATAAAAAATAAAAATGTTTTACAAAATACAAATAACCTAGATTATTGGGTCCTATACACAGACTTTTTGTTTTATGTGCCATGAAATGACATAATGCATAATTGTATGTTTTGAAAATATAATACTGAAGTATTGAATCAATAGACCGAAAATCGAGGTTATTTTGACATGAGATATTATATTTAAAAGGATACTACCAAACCGACCATCAAACGCACTGCCCACAAAAGCAGACACGTCCCCTCGAAAATGCAATCGAAAATTGTACAAGAACAATCCTCAACTGGAACGTACTCACCAAATAAATATATCCGGGAGCGCATTCCCGATGTCGTCGAACGGCAAAAAAAAGGGAACTCGGTGAGAAAATTTGTGATACGGAATTTTCACTGAAAACAACCGCGAATTTCACCATCCAACTGCGAAACACGTTCAGAAGCACTTTTGGTACACTTTCGATATCAATTTCTTTCGAAAAAACTTAATTTTTTTTTTAATTTTTTGCAAAAATAGTTGCAAGTGAACCAACATCAACACCGATCGTGCCATACTCTTTCACGCACCTTGCAGCGCGTACATAAACTGAAATGAAACATTATCACTCGCGATGCCACAAATATCTGGTCCGAGAGAAAAAAATCAAACAACGCAGAAAGCGCCAAATCTTCTGATGCTTGCAAACATGATGAATCACGTTTTCTTTCTCGATTCTAAAACTTCTCAGAAAGCGAGAAAACCACCAATCACACACGTATAACCGTCCGGGAGGCAGACTGCCAGCGCTAAACCCGCAAATGCAACCGAAAATATGAAAGCGAACGCACGCACTAAACAGAGAACAAACACAACCGTATCCAAATGGGTTCCGTGCGCGACTGATTAATGAGTAAAGCCACCTTTATCAAAAATAGGTTAACCTTTACTCACAAAAGGGTACTTGACTGTTACCGTGCAAGCGTAGGGTTTGTTTTTGTTTTGTTGTTTATTTTTACTTTAGAATGACAGTTCTTACCGAGGGGGGCGACACACCTAAATCTCGATTCTAGATGCTCAAAAATCTCACACTAGTGAATAAATCTTCGAAAAATCTTCTTTCATTTCTCGCATCTACTTGCATCGCGCATCATTTTTTTGCAGGAAATCTTCAAAATCGTGATAAATCTTCTTGCTATCTACTCAGCGTACGCGCAGCTAGCCACAGCAAAACACAATATTTTCTGCATCGTAGATAGAGTCGTCCCCCTCGGTTCTTACAGCAAACAAAAAAATTCTCACAGCTAACAAAAAATTTCATCTCACTAACACACGCAAATCGCACCAATACGAACCCACCTGGAGAGGACTATATATAGAGCAAGCTGCAATTGTTTGTAAAATACCCATCCCGGCAACCCGGTATTTCTGACACCTTGAATGTTTTGGTTTGAAATCGCAAGGATAAATTGGATTGAGGCTGACGCGGGAAGTGGCGAGTGTGTGAAATTTCGATGTTTTGTGATCCATAGGGTAATAAAAGTCGTGTATTTTAGTGTTTTATAATGTCCTCAAAGGCAGACCAGAAACCTAGCCTTTCGGTCGGAAAGAGTTGGAACCGGTGGGGAGCATTGTTGGAGACCGACTATAGAGGGTGATGAATAGACTTCTCGATGAACATTTCAAATGGTCCTATCTGCTTGGATCGATTCTCTTCATCGATTTTCTCTTTTCATAACCACTGCTATGCAAACAGATTTCGCGCTAATTCTACCACATAGTTTGATAAAGAAGGTTCTTATCTAGCGTCCAAAACGTCAATTACAACAGGGAAAGGTTTTGCAGCTGAGTTATTGACGAAAGAGAAAGTCGATGAAGAGAATCGATCAATACAGATAGGACCTTTTGAAATGTTTATCTAGACTTCTTTAGTTTGTTTTGTGTGAGTTGCAGCATTATTTGAATTAAGGGTACTAATGAAGTCTGATTAACTGCCTCTTCCTCTTGAGTCCACTCTAGAACCTACATTTCATGTTTAGATCTATAAGTGAACTGCTGGTCTGAGTTCCTCTAGTATATTCAATTAGAAGATATCCCTGAACATACAGTCAAACAGCACGTAATGTTCTGAACAACTTCAATGACAGTTGTCCAGCAGTGCTCCCATTTTATTTACAACAATCTAATACCTACGAGATTGTGTCGAAGGTATGATGAAAATGTGCCGATGGATGTGCCCAAGCTGTGCCGAATATAATTTCGGGACAATGTGCTGAGTGACTTACCCCTTGACGTACCCACATAACTGAGCGCACGGTACAGCGCAAATCAAAACACGAAGTGATGTCATCACTCATCGTCATCATTCAGCTTCGGCTACTTCCGTTTGCGTGTGCTTTCACCGGCGTTGACAAATACTTTCTACGTTGTAAAATAGGAAAGTAATGATTATTCCAACGTTATTTTTGAATAGAATGCGTGCTGCGTTGGCCAAAGAAGACGGCATATTTTATTACGTTTCGCAATGATTTAGATGCGTTTAATTTCCAGTGGCTGGGGTTTTGGAATAATTTTTCAGAGAGAGTGAATCTTTTTTCCATGTTTACTTCTATGCTTATTAAGATTATTTTGGGCACCAGCTTCGCAAATCATCAATTACTATTAGAGATTTGCATCTTACTGATACCGGTGGTATTGGAAACTCTTTCGCTCGAAAGCAAAACATATTACAAGCACTTCATGATGCGCGCTTGGATGTGTGATTGTTTTCTTAAATGTTTCTGTTGCGTATAAAGTGGTAATTATTGAAAATCGGAGCAATCACAAACTTGCTATCGCAATATAATGATTATGACTTCGAGGATGTTATCGTCTTTCCTCGGCTGATCATCAACGTCCGCGTTGACATCTGTCATGCTGACACCTATCAGTTAATGAGCCCTGGTGGTGAAGTTGGCGGGAAACTCTCAACAGTTTCAATGTGCACTCAACAGATGGCACTGTGATCACATAAGGGTGGTCATTATATGACTGGTATGAGGAATTAATTAGTGGGATATCTTGTTAATAAGATATCTTTGACAGAATCCTAGCTTTTCGTGATTTTTTTTGACGCAGAACTACGTCTTTGTCGACTATACTGGGGTGCAAATCAAAAAATATGTGTGGTTAAATAGTGTTAGGTTTTGAACACTTGTAACTTTGTCATTTATAAATTAAAGTAAAATCAAAGTACGCCATTCGATAGGATATTAAATTACAAATCTGCTGAAATATATTTTTTCCAATTTTCCATAAAACAAACTTTTGAAAAATGTACAAATGATAATGTAATCACTGTTTTCATTAAATTACCGTTTTTCCCAAACCCAGTCATCATAATCGAGTACCACTTGGCTACATATCATTCTGCTTGAACCTGAAAAGATGTAAAACAGCTCTGCTGTCGTACCTTTGCTCATTACCGCTTCGGACGGCGTGGCACTGCATTATGAAGCAGGAGCAAGTCAGCGGTTAAAGGTGGATCACGGCATGATCACCTTGACAACCAGCGATGGAGTGGAAGGAATCTTGGGTCCCGTTCAACTAACGGGCTGTTCATTAACTACGTACACAGTTTAGAGGGGGTGGGGCAAGAATCCCTAAAAACTGTCTACGTAGTTAATGAACAGCCCCTAATACGAAACGTGGAAAAATTATTTATGCAAAATATCCCCCCACCCCCTCCTAACATGGACTTTGACGACTACTTTTTCTGGGAAATAATTGTTAAGCAAACTACAATGAAGTAAAAATAGATAGTTCAATTCCGTTAATTTTTTACTCGCTTGGCCCGAGAGCTTCAAATTTGAGGAAAAAAATCGCTCACGATATGTTGATGTTATTCTGTTGGTGATTTATCACCAACTGACTGTAAAACATACCTAATACCGAGGGGGACGACTCTATCTACGATGCAGAAAAGATTGTGTTTTGCTGTGGCTAGCTGCGCGCACGCTGAGTAGATAGAAAGAAGATTGATGACGATTCTGAAGATTTCCTGCAAAAAGATGATACGCGATGCAAGTAGATGCGAGAAATGAAAGAAGATTTTTCGAAGATTGATTCGCTAGTGTGAGATTTGTTGAGCATCTAGACTTGAGATTTAGATGTGTCGCCCCCCTCGCCTAATACCTCTGTCTGTGAGGACCACCCTAGACACCCTAATTTAGCCGGTAGCTGCTACTGAGGTACATCTGTTGGCTATTGTACTGGCTATCGACCAGCCAGGCAGATTGTTTTGAAGTTGGGTATTGTTACACGCATCGATCGAGCAGCATCCAGACCGATACAACAGCAGCTTCCTTTGAAGTCATCGATGGGAGATGGAGATGATGCAGAGAGAGATTCGCCCGGGTCAATCGTGTGACAGAAATTCACCACTAGACTTCGGATATGGGTTTAGTTTTTATTGCTGACAGAGGGATAGATTTTTTTTAGTTACGAACAACTAGCCATAGGTCGAAGACGGTCACCAAGACCGGTCATTTGTGTTAGAATTAAGCCAATGTTTGTTTGCTACATGCTGGTCCACAATTGTTATTGGGAACGATTCGTCAACGTTATTGGCCGTTGGGAGGAAGAAACGTTGCCAGAAAGGTTGTGCAGCAGTGCTTAAGGTGCTTCAGGTCAAAACCTAAGCTGGTGCAGCAGTTTATGGGAGAGTTGCCGGCATCAAGAGTTACGGTCTCTCGTCCATTTTCGAAAACCGGAGTGGATTTCTTTGGTCCGGTGTATATTAGACCAGGACCACGCCGTACTGCCGTGAAGGCATACGTTGCAATTTTTGTATGCATGTGCACGAAGGCTGTGCATATCGAATTGGTGTCTGATTTGTCCACGGACAGATTCATGCAGGCTCTCCGACGATTCATCGCACGCCGAGGAAGGTGCACTGATCTGTACTCAGATAACGGTACGAACTTCGTTGGAGCCAAGAATCAGTTACAGGAGCTGCTTCGTTTGCTGAAAACTGATGGTCATCGACAGCAGGTAGCGAGATTCTGTTCAGACGAAGGAATCAACTGGCATTTCAACCCTCCAAGCGCACCCCACTTTGGAGGATTGTGGGAAGCTGCAGTGCGATCAGCCAAGCACCACGTCCTTCGGGTCATTGGGGACAACCCAGTTACACTGGAAGATATGCATACGTTGCTAATCCAGATAGAAGGTTGCCTAAATTCAAGGCCTTTGACTCAGATGTCTGACGATCCAGACGATCTAGAACCGCTTACTCCAGCGCACTTCCTAGTCGGAGCATCTTTGCAGTCGTTCCCTGAGGAGGATTTACGTTTGATACCGACGAACCGCCTAAAACATTGGCAAGTTGTCCAGCAGCAGTTGCAGCACTTCTGGAATAGATGGAAGAGGGAGTATCTTTGCCAACTGCAGGGCAGGGCAAAACGCTGGTGTCCACCAGTTCAAGTAAAGGAAGGAAATTTAGTCATAATCCAGGATAATAATCTACCACCGATGCGTTGGCGTATGGGTCGGATCATGGATTTACACCCGGGTAGCGATGGAGTTGTTCGAGTCGTCACCATCAAAACAGCGTCTGGTGAACTGAAGCGGCCTATCGAGAAGATTTGTTTATTAGGTTCTGCAGCGTGACGTCACAAATGAACTCAGTGTTAATAGGCTGAACCTTTTTGACAGTTCAGTTGTACCACAAACGAAGTGACAGACGACTAACTGGCGAAGAAATCCATTAAAATAATGTGGTTCACTGTAATAGAATTTTCTTGGAAGCTTGTGCCATCATCCACCAGATGGGTTAGTTTTTTTGTTTTGATTTGAACAAAGTTGATTTTGTGTACAATGATTCTTTGACAGTGTGCAAAGAGTGCGTATCATTTTGTCATTTTTTTATGCATTTCAGTTTTGAGTAGAGTGAAAGAGATAGAATCAAAACATTCTGATACATTTGGTGAAAATGCTAGTACAATCCAGTAGTAGTGTTGCCACGTGGTACAATCCAGTAGTAGTGGTGTTGCCATGTGGTACACTGAAAAATTGAAATAGCAGGTTAGTCACCAAAGTTTTCGAGCCGCTCCGTCTGTCACTTCGTTTGTGGTTGTACTGTTTACAAGCACTTAGTCGTTTTTTTCGAAAAAACAAATTCTAAAATTTCCGAATTTTAACTTGAAAATTGTCGAGGAACAGCGCGTTGCAAGGATGTTGCTCGTGAATATTGCAGAAATGTGGTTAACATCCCACTGCAGTCTGAAAAATTATAGAGAAAATCCACTCAAGAAAAAATCGACTAAGTCCACGTAAACAGTACCACTAAACTGTCGTCAGATTGAGGTTAGCCCCGACGGTGCAAAACCTAATTGCCAGTCGTAGATTCGATCAACACTTAACTTTATTCTATCGCTGTCCCATTCTATCGAAGAGGAATTTCTTTTATTTGCAGAAACGGATATTTCTGGGTGGGTGAGGATGTCTGTGAGGACCACCCTAGACACCCTAATTTAGCCGGTAGCTACTACTGAGGTACATCTGTTGGCTATTGTACTGGCTATCGACCAGCCAGGCAGATTGTTTTGAAGTTGGGTATTGTTACACGCATCGATCGAGCAGCATCCAGACCGATACAACAGCAGCTTCCTTTGATGTCATCGATGGGAGATGGAGATGATGCAGAGAGAGATTCGCCCGGGTCAATCGTGTGACAGAAATTCACCACTAGACTTCGGATATGGGTTTAGTTTTTATTGCTGACAGAGGGATAGATTTTTTGTTACGAACAACTAGCCATAGGTCGAAGACGGTCACCAAGACCGGTCATTTGTGTTAGAATTAAGCCAATGTTTGTTAGTGTTAAGAAGAATAAATGTAGTGCTGTGTAGTTAGTGTTTCCATCAAAAAATGGATTGTAATTGTAATTAGCCCAATAAAGGAAGGTGCCAAACTGTCCTGCCGTCATTATCAGTGCCTTCGAACTAACCGATCGCTTGCTGCACGTACCATCGAGTCGCCGAAGACGATGTAAGAGTGATTCATCGCCATTCCCTCTCCAGAGCTATCCGCGGTTCAGGTAATCCAACAACCTCTATACAGTATGCAAAAAAAGTTTATCCACCAATTAGATTAACATTCGAAGTCCATCCTTTATTACATATTCTGCACAAAAGATACTTTCAGCCCCGCCTCATTCTTAAAACAAAAGGGCGGGAAATCCTGTCTGGGGCGAGGCTTAGAAAGTATTTTTTTTTTGTGCAGAATATGTAAAGAAGGAGGGATGTTGGATGTTAACCTAATTGCATATACCGTACATCATAGAGAAAGAAGTGCGTGGTGAAGTTGAACCGGTAGATGTATCTCTTAGCGAAAGTGAATAATCACTGAGATTATTTCTAATATAGTAGTTTTCGGTAGTACACGTACCGTTCCAACTTGCCCCGATGTACCTTAACTATGATGCTTACGCTGTAAAGTGCATAATGATGATGCATGATAATTTTATGTTAGGATTGTCCTCCAAATTGGAGAACAAAGAAGTGCTTAATGTATGATTGTTTTACCCCTCCCTCCTCTACTTCGCTGACATATGAACCGCCATTTTGTTCAATTTTGAAAGTACCGGGAAAACAACTGCCTGTTGCGTTATCATAAAATGAAACCTTCACTCTCTTCTCTGCTTCAGAGCCCTAATT